>NC_061511.1:18098730-18315096 GCF_022539505.1 Lolium rigidum | reverse complement strand
AAAAAGTTTTTGTTCCCCCTGATTTTTGAAATAAGGACAACTAATCAAGGTTGAAAAGGTTGGGGTGTTACAGTTATCTTATCTGAACTGCTAATTAATTGTAAGGGTGGTAAAACTCTGGCAAGCCTTTGCTCTTAGCAAGTATGTATGTATGATGAGCTATTATGATAACTAATGTTTGTGTTCATCTTAATTTGCATTTCCGTTTTAGAAAAAAACTTAATTTCTATTTTGGCCGACCTGTTAAAGAACTATCAGATTGAATCCACAACATGATTCAAATAGATTCATTACACCAAGGCACATGTCTTGACCTTGCTATACACTAGTTCCATTAATCAGTGCAAGAAGGCTTACCTGAGCTGCCTGAACCACGGCAGATTCGAATCCACCTTAGCTATCTAGCTAGAAATACAACCTTTGCGTAAAGAGGATTTGCAATGACGGGAGGCTGACATTGGGGACCCATGAGCCAGCAGCGTCGTCAATGTTTTAAAGGCGGCAGGAGATCGAAAAAAAAATAAGCCAAAAATCAGTTGGTAAACAAAATCCAAGAAATGAAACTTTTACCTTTCTGAGAGGATGACATGCGGGACCCATGAGGCAGCAAGCATCCTCAACTATTCCAAGGCGGCAGGGGATCAAAAAAAAATGGAAATAGCCAGAAATTAATTAGGGTCAAAAATAAATCTATCAAAGGAAACCTTTATTGTTCATAGAGGATGACATGTGGGACCGACCCGCCACTGCGTCGTCATGGTTTCAAAGGGGGCAGGGGATCAAAAGAAAAAGGCAAATAGCCAGAAATTAGGGGTAAAAAATAAATCCAACAAAGGAAACTTTTATTGTTCATAGAGGATGACATGCGGGACCCATGAGCCAGCAGCTTCCTCAACGTTTCAAAGTCGGCATGAGATTGAAAGAAAAAGGCAAGTGACCAAATATCAGGAGCCAAAAATAATCCAAGAAAAGAAATTTTATTATACATAGAGGATGACATGCGGGTCCCATTTTGCAGCAGCGGTCTCAACATTTCCAAGGCGGCACAGGACCAAAAGAAAAATGAAGTAGCCAGAAATCAGGGGGTGAAAAAAATCCAAGAAAAGAAAGATTTCAATTGGGCTGCATCTGGACATCTGGGCCTTCGAACTATCCTGCTGGGCCTTTTGACTCGTACAATTTCAGCCCACTCCAAAACAGGAAAGTTCAGAATTTTCTAAAAAAATAGGAACGTCCTATGCTTCGCAAAAACAAAAAAACAAGGAGATTCAACATATAAGTTTGTTTATGTAAAAATAAAGATTTAATTTATCCGTTTGCAATAGCTCAGAGCGAAATACACTGTTTATTGTCTGCAAAATAATCAAGATATCACATGTTTCTTGTACGGAGAGGTCGACATCGGGGACCCATGAGCCAGCAGCGTCGTCAACGTTTTAAAGGCGGCAGGGGATGGAAAGAAAAAATAAACCAAAAATCTGTTGGTAAAAAATCCAAGAAAAGAAACATTTTCGTTCTGAGAGGATGACATGCGGGACCCATGAGGCAGCAGCATCCTCATCGTTTATTGTTCATAGAGGTTGACATGTGGGACCCGTGAGCCAGCAGCGCCCTGAACGTTTTAAAGGCTGCAGGAGATCGAAAGAAAAAATAAGCCAAAAATCATTTGGTCAACAAAATCCAAGAAAAGAAACATTTACCATTCTGAGAGGATGACATGCGGGACCCATGAGGCAGCAGCATCCTCAACGATTCCAAGGCGGCAGGGGATCAAAGGAAAAAAGGAAATATCCCGAAATTAATTAGGGGTTCAAAATAAATCCATCAAAGTTAACTTTTATTGTTCACAGAGGATGACATGTGGGACCGACCTGCCAACATCGTGCTCATTGTTTCAAAGGGGGGAGGAGATCAAAAGAAAAAGGCAAATAGCCAGAAATTAGGGGTCAAAAATAATCCAAGAAAGGAAACTTTTATTGTTCGTAGAGGATGACATGCGGGACCCATGAGCCAGCAGCTTACTCAACGTTTCAAAGGCGGCATGAGATCGATAGAAAAAGGCAAGTGACAAAATATCAGGAGCCAATCCAAGAAAAAAACTTTATTGTACATAGAGGATGACATGCGGGTCCCAATTAGCAGCAGCGGTCTCAACGTTTCAAATGCGGCTTGAGATCAAAAGAAAAAGAAAGTTGATTGTACATATAGGATGACATGCGGGTCCCATGAGTCAGCAGCTTACTCAACGTTTCCAAGGCGGCAGGGGATCAAAAGAAAAAGGAAATAGCCAAAAATCAGAGGGTGAAATAAAACCCAAGAAAATAAACTTTTATAGCACATAGAGGATGACATGCGGGTCCCATGAGCCAGCAGGGTCCTCAACGTTTCAAACGTGGCATGAGATCGAAAGAAAAAGGCAAGTGACCAAATATGAGGAGCCAAAAATAATTCAAGAAAAGAAACTTGATTGTACATAGAGGATGACATGCGGGTCCCAATTAGCGACAGCGGTATCACCATTTGAGAAGCGGCAGGGGATCGAAAGAAAAAGGCAAGTGACCAAATATGAGGTGCCAAAAAGAATCCAAGAAAAGAAAGTTTTATAGTACATAGAGGATGACATGCGGGTCCCATGAGCCTGCAGGGTCCTCAACGTGGCATGAGATCGAAAGAAAAAGGCAAGTGACCAAATATCAGGAGCCAAAAATAATTCAAGAAAAGAAACTTGATTGTACATAGAGGATGACATGCGGGTCCCATTTAGCAGCAGCGGTATCACCGTTTGAGAGGCTGCACGGGATCGAAAGAAAAAGGCAAGTCACCAAATATGAGGTTCCAAAAAAATCCTAGAAAAGAAAGTTTTATAGTACATAGAGGATGACATGCGGGTCCCATTTAGCAGCAGCGGTCTCACCGTTTGAGAGGCGGCAGGGGATCGAAAGAAAAAGGTAAGTGACCAAATATGAGGTTCCAAAAATAATCCTAGAAAAGAAAGTTTTATAGTACATAGAGGATGACATGCGGGTCCCATTTAGCAGCAGCGGTATCACCGTTTGAGAGGTGGCAGGGGATCGAAAGAAAAGGCAAGTGACCAAATTTGAGGTGCCAAAAAAACTCCAAGAAAAGAAAGTTGATTGCTCATAGAGGATGACATGCGGGTCCCAATTAGCAGCAGCGGTCTCAACATTTCCAAGGCGGCAAGGGATCAAAAGAAAAAGAAGTAGCCGAAATCAGTGGTGTCAAAAAAATCCAAGAATAGAAAGAATTTTGGTTCATAGAGGATGACATGCGGGACCCATGATCCTGCATCGTAGAACGGCTCGATCGCAGAGCGTTGAACTAGATGGCGCGATCGAGAAAAAAACAATGCCGCAGAGGCTGCCATCTGGGCCCTACATCCCTCGGCGGTGCGGATTTGCGTTGACTCGGCTGGCGAACCCGAGAATTCGAGATGCACCACGTCCCGGGCCACCATACGCAAAGTTTTGGCCGTTTTCGTCGGGCTAGGTGGCCTCAAAAACGAGAAAAAAAAACGTTTTGACATGCACAACGGACAGACCCAAAATCGTCGGCCATGGTACACCAGCAACCACGGCGCGACTTCAACTTCGTCGGCCATGGCAACTTTTCTTGTAGTGAATCTTGATCAATACTATTGTAAAGTATATGAAATGAATGAAGTGATTCGAAGCAATGGTAAAGACAATGACTAAACAACTGATCATATAGCAAAGACTTTTCATGAATAGTACTTTCAAGACAAGCATCAGTAAGACTTGCATAGGAGTTAACTCATAAAGCAATAAATTCTTAGTAGAAAGTTTTGAAACAACACAAAGGAAGATATAAGTTTCAGCAGTTGCTTTCAACTTCAACATGTATATCTCATGGATAATTGTCAACACAAAGTAATATGATGAATGCAAATAAGCAAGTATGTAGGAATCAATGCACACAGTTGACACAAGTGTTTGCTTCTAACATAGAAAGAAGTAGGTAAACTGACTCAACATAAAGTAAAAGAAAGGGCCCTTCGCAGAGGGAAGCATGGATTACTATTTTTGTGCTAGAGCTTTTATTTTGAAAACATAGAAACAATTTTGTCAACGGTAGTAATAATTCATATGTGTTATGCATAAGACATCCTATAAGTTGCAAGCCTCATGCATAGAATACCAATAGTGCTCGCACCTTGTCCTAATTAGCTTGGATTTACATGGATTATCATTGCATAACATATGTTTCAACCAAGTGTCACAAAGGGGTACCTCTATGCCGCCCGTACAAAGGTCCAAGGAGATAAATCGCATTTGATTTCTCGTTTTTGATAGATCTCAACTAAGGACATCCATACCGGGACAACATAGAAAACAGATAATGGACTCCTCTTTAATGCATAAGCATTCAACAACGAGATAATATTCTCATAAGAGATTGAGGATTAGTGTCCAAACTGAAACTTCCACCATGATTCATGGCTTTAGTTAGCGGCCCAATGTTCTTCTCTAACAATATGCATACTCAAACCATTTGATCATGATAAATCGCCCTTAGTTCAGACAAGACGAACATGCATAGCAACTCACATGATATTCAACAAAGGTGTAATAGTTGATGGCGTCCCCAGAAACATGGTTACCGCTCAACAAGCAACTTATAAGAAATAAGATACATAAGCTACATATTCTTTACCACAATAGTTTTTAAGGCTATTTTCAAAGACAAGGAATGAAATTTTAAAGGTAGCACTCAAGTAATTGTTGCGGTCAGAAACCCACCGGCGAGCAGCGACGGGCAACACAAGTAGAGCCGGGAGGCTCCCAGGACTGCGGCTGGCCCTGGTCCCTCCGAGCGACGGCCCGCAAAGGTTCGGCACGCACGTCCGATGCTGGTGCAAGGGCGTGCCACCTGACCTATACCTAGTCAGGAAGGTGATGGATGTGCCTCGCTTAGTTTTCTGCATGGCATACACGTAAACATTAAATACGAGCCTCGATCGGCTCTCAGGTTGTCCTGTGAATCGGCTCAAAGAGCCGATCCACCCATGATTCGTACGAGGTGTACGAATATATGGTGGTCCTGCTTGATCAATATAAAGCTAAAATGACCTACTACGATTTAGGGTTTTCACCACATAATCGGAACATCCTACTCGTGATTGAGCCTGGCGGCCACGCACGGTGATCGTAAACCGGCCCTAGGCAAGGCCTAAAAACCAACACGAAGTTGATCCTCGGAACATCCTGTCTAGGGCTAGCAAACTACACCCTACGCGCCACTGGGATCCTTCAACCCGTTTGTAAGGCCTAACTATGCAGATATTAAACTAATCCTTGAAGAACAAGGAGCAACCATAACGGATCGGATCTACTAAATAATGATCAAGCGGGGTGCCGCCCTTACACCTAAGATAGGTGTAAAGGCGGCTAGATGTCTAAGGGTTGCACGACGACGACATATGATACGAAGAACAATGCTAACCCTAACACATCTAAGATAACTACGTTGCTCGCCATCAAAAAGGCTTCGATACGAGCAACGCATGGACAGCTAATAAACGCGTACTGCCTAGATCGCAAGATGCGATCTAGGCAGCATGATGCTTACCCGGAAGAAACCCTCGAGACAAGGGAGTTGGCGATGCGCCTAGATTGGTTTGTGGTGAACGTGATTGTTGTTTATTTCATAAACCCTAGATACATATTTATAGTCCGTAGACTTTCTAACGTGGGAATAATCCCAACCGGGCACGAGCCAAACTCTATCTAATCGACATGTATCCTACTATATTACAGATACACGGGCAAACTAGCCCAAACTTTGCATATAAGGCCGATTCATGCATTCCTTCCATGTATATTCTTTAAGCCCATCTTGGTCGCGGCCCACCTCTGATCCGGTCAAATTCTGGTGATAACACATGCTCCCCTGGTTTTGGAATTGATAATTCCAAAATCACTCCGCTCTTTCTTCATCGGGTCATGTCGTGGCAGAAACGTCGCAATATCCTTCATCATGATGCCTTGCCTTCTCACCTTCTCCGCGTGACTTGGCAGTTGGTGTTGTTTTTTTTTCTTCGGGCACCACCTC
Source organism: Lolium rigidum (assembly GCF_022539505.1). Classification (NCBI taxonomy): domain Eukaryota; kingdom Viridiplantae; phylum Streptophyta; class Magnoliopsida; order Poales; family Poaceae; genus Lolium; species Lolium rigidum. The sequence continues at coordinate 18,309,006 of NC_061511.1, read as the reverse complement.
CTCGGAAACTGCTGTGGCATTGAATCTCCACTATATCCCCTTTATTTAACCGCTTCGAACCGTTCGCCACTTCATCCCCTTGCTCTGTTCTGGCCATCGGCACCAAGAAAACCCCCAACCTCAGAGCAATGTCTTCCTCTTCCTCCGCTGGGTATCCGCCGGCAAAGCGCTTCCGCGCTTGGGCGGACAGCGAGGACGATGATGATGACGAGGAAGAAGAGGCTCCGGCCGAGGACTGGGGCAGCAACGACGAGGAACTCTCTGGAAGCAGCGCCGACGGCAGCTACAATGGCGACGATGAGGACAGTGACGACCCCTAGAACAGGGGCCAATTAGTGTAGGACTAGTAGTAGCAGTGCACTAGGCATCGGATGATCCTTTTGAGAGCCATCGGCTCTTTCTTGTAAAGCCGTTCCTTTGAATCAATAAGAATTGTTCTTCCACTTTGACTCTCAATTAATCCAATTTCAAATCTTCAGTTTGCCGCACCAAGACCGATAGCAACGTATCGGACTTTTCGCCTCAGACGCCCATGAAGCCAGACTCAGATACCAACTAGACCGTCAGTCAAGCACTTCTCAAATTCAGACTGTAATTTGATATCTGACCATAATACTTTGCAATCCTATAGCCGATGATTGTTCATCGGCTGTTTTGAGAATCCAGTCTCCTTCATTTTCTTGTAGCAACAAGACGGTCCAGACCCTGTAGATGATGACGGCTCCCCTTTCAGGCTCCTTTCCGCAGCTCTAGTAGTCTCCTTCTGCAACAACTCACCGCTTTCGAAGAAGGTTATGATGCAGGGTCAGCCGATGACACTCCAATCGGCTTCCAAAAACAGAGCGTCTGCCAAATCAGCTGCCCCCGAGCCTCAGTTAAGGTGAGAACAGTGGCGAGGACACACAGTTCAATCCAAGGGCCTTGAACCCAGGCAATTGAGACAGCCACCATGCAGAGGTCCTAGCCATTCCTATGAGCGTAGCTGAGAAGGTGGCCAACTTAGCCAGGCCGACGGTAGATACACCGGAGCCGATCACCTTTTCTTCCCTTGAAAGCTGATATTGCAGACGAAACACCAACGACCTAATGAACAAAAGGTTGGAGGTTGGCCTTGAGGCTGAACTGAAGACCGACTTGGTCGAGATCCGTGTCTTGAACACGCAGCTGGTAGATCTTGGGTAATTGTACTAGAGTCGATGTCTGTGCATCGGCTGTAAACATTTTTTTCTACTGGCCGATTTTTCTATCGGCCCCCAATATTTCGATGCACATGTATCACACATGTTCATCTGATTAGGTGCCCCCCGAGCCGAATCTGTCAGGTAACTGCAGATATCGGCTCTGTAGTTAGCCAAGGCACTGTATTTGAACGTCGGCTCCGTTAGGACTAATGTTGACTTTCATCAGCCGACGTAAAACCGCTGCCCATTAGATCGACGTTGAACACAGGCAGAACGTATGGTGAGGATAATTTTGGCCGATTGCTGGAATCGGCCTCCATGTTGATTGAATCGCTCAATGAAGGTTTTGCAATGTTCCTCCATAGATCTTTGGGGCCGATCCCAAGGATCGGCCTCGCCATGTTTGTCCATAGGTTTGTTCTTGCTATACGGTCAGGCCGGTGGATAAGACCAGCCTCACCCCGTCCTTCGTCACGTCGATGCGCTCGCAGTCGTCCAAATTGATGCCTGAGAGTGGCTCTTGGCCTGTTGTCTCCCAAACGTTCATGCCAGCCGTTGAAATCTCGGCCGAATCATCTGAATGGGCGACCTCGACCTCATCTCCATCCCACTGTATTACACATTGGTGCATCGTGGATGGAATGCAACAGTTGGCGTGGATCCAATCTCTTCCTAGCAGGACAGCATAGGTGCTCTTGCTATCGACAATAAAGAATGTCGTAGGGATGGTTTTCCTTCCTACGGTCGGATCCACGTTCGGAACACCTTGTGCGTCAGACGCTTGGCCGTTGAAATCGCTCAGTGTCACGTTGGTCTTGATCAGATCCGAGCTAGAGCGTCCCAACCGACGTAGCATGAAGTATGGCATAATGTTGACTGGCGCTCCGGTGTCCACCAGCATCTTGTTGACATGCCTCCCATCGATATAACCTCGCAAGTACAGGGCCTTCAGATGTCTGTAGCTTCTTTCTCGTGGCTTCTCAAAGATCACTGGTCGTGGGCCGCAGTCAAGTTGTGCCACAGGTGCTTCGTCTAATCCTGGAGCACTAAACTCCGTCGGAAGGATGAACACCATGTTTGTGCCAGCCGATGTTTCATCATCGGCTTTCTTTCGTCTGGGGCGCCACTCTTTCCTTTGTGGCCGACCTTCTTCGTCCAGGGTTCACTGAATTTTAGCGGCCAGATCAGGCCGCGCCTTCCTTAGCGTGTGCAGGTATAACCTTTCGGCTTCCTCCAAGCCACGCAGTCGCTGAACCCTACGCTTTTGGGAACGGCTGAGTCCATCAGGGCACCACCTTGGCCGGTGGTACCTGTCCTCTTCCTCTTCGTAGTCATCTTCTAAATCCTCGAGGTCTTCTTCCCGAGAGGACTCAGTTTGATTGTTCCTAGATGGGAGAGGCCCGAGACGTTTGAACACTGACACGTCTGTTGCACCCTTCTTCTTCTGTCTACATTCTGGGCAGTTGCCGATTGTAGGCAATCGGCTCATTCCTGAATCCCAGCAGTGTTTGAAGAAAGGGTAGTCCCAGTGCTTGTCCACATCGTCCTGTTCTCTCGACTTCTCCTTGGCGTAGCGCTCATATCCCTCCTCGTCGCGATCATGCTGACGATGTCTCCTGGCATCCCCAGCCAGACGATCTCTTTCACCGTCGTCGTTGGATCATCGGCGTTGGTCCTATTGACTCACGTACTTGTTGAGGAGGTGATCAGAGAGAGGTCATTGATATCGTACATTCTTCACTTCTCCCTCTGTGATGTAGCGCTTGCCATCGTGTCGGAGCCGATCGCGTGGAGCGGCTTCCTCTTCGTCCTTGCTACGAGAGCGGCTGCCCTCGCCTTTGTCCTTTCCAGAGTGGTGCCCAGGCTCGACCATGTTGATGCTTAACGAAAAACCTGGCTGGCACCCCTCGGGGTATGCGTACTCCACTGTGTTAACGGCGGGGAAGGGGTGTGTGTCGACTTTCATGGCGTACTGGCTGAAGATTAGACGCCCTTGCTCTATCGCCATTTGGATCTGCTGACGCCACACCCTGCAGTCGTTAGTGTTATGGCGGAACGTGTTATGCCATTTGCAATATGGCTTTCCATTCAGCTCCTGTGTTGTGGGGAGTTTGAGACCGTCGGGTAACTTCAACTGCTTTTCCTTGAGTAAGAGATCAAAAATTTGCTCGGCTTTGGACACGTCGAAGTCAAACCCTCTAGGAGGACCTTGTGGCTTCACCCATTTGCAGGACACGGGGCTTGCCCCCCGAGTCCATTCAGCCACTGCTACTTCCTGATCTCCCGCAGAGCCTTCGTCTTCATCTGCCTCAACCAGGACTACCGCACGCTTGAATTTGTCCTGGTACAAGTCTGGGTGGCGCTGTTCATATAACGACAGTTTCTGAACCATGTGCGCCAGTGAAGGGTAGTCTGCTTGGGAGGCCATATCCTTGATTGGTGATGCAAGGCCCACCACTGCCAACTCGACTGCTTCTTTTTCAGTCACTCGAGCCGAATAACATCGGTTCCTAACAGCTCTGAAGCGCTGGATGTATTCTGCCACGGTTTCTCCACGCTTCTGACGTACTTGTGCTAGATCGGCAATGCCAGACTCGGAAGCCTCCGAGTGATACTGCATGTGGAACTGTTCTTCCAACTGCTTCCAAGTCCGGATCGAGTCTGGTGGCAACGAGGTGTACCACCCGAAAGCCGATCCTGTGAGGGACTGTGCGAAGAACCTCACGCGTAGTGGATCTAATGCTGAGATCGTGCCCAGCTGTGCCAAATATCCGCTCACATGCTCGATGGAGCTGGAACCATCTGATCCATTAAATTTGGAGAAATCAGGGAGCCGATATTTGGGTGGTAGCGGGATCAACTCGTACTCGTTGGGGTACGGCTTGGAATAGCCGATTGTCCTCCTTTTCGGCACTATGACGAACTGGTCTCTCAGGATTGTACTGATCTGATCCGCGGTGCTGGCTGCAGAAGTCGAACTCTGAAGATTCGCCGGAGTGGCATACTTAGCCAGCCGTGCTTTCTTTTCCAGCTCTGAGCCAACTACAGGAGCTGAGCTCTGGAGGTTCGTCGGAGTGGCATACTTAGCTAGCCACGTCTGCTTCTCAAGATCTGTTGCCGAAGTTCCTCCTGCTGTTCCAGAAGTCCCTGCTGTTGCAGTCTGGTTTGTGAGTGCCCGATTCTGCAGTCTGGCACGTATGTGCACGTGTATCCGTGAGGGATCTCCTTAGGCGCCTCATGCAAGAACTGGTAATCACTAGGGTCACCATCGATCTTGTAGACGACGTATGCCGGTGAATTCGGCACTTCTGGTGCTGCCAACGCGAATGGCAGCGGTGGACGGGACTGGAGTGGCATCTCTCCTTGGTAAGTCCCGAGAGCTGGTCCTGACGGAGAGTATTGATGCCTCATGATTTCCTGGATAACCCGAAGAGCGACACGCTCCAAAGTGTTCACCAGGCTCTCAGAATGGCGGTGCAGCGAGTGAGCTACCATGTAGTTAATCTCCGACGCGGGGACCTGGTGCGTTCTTCCGACGGGGCGGACAGGTCCACTCCATCGAGCGCGCCTTCGGTGAGAACCCTTTCCACCTGATGCCATGTGAGCGGGTTCTGTGAAAAGAGCCGATGAGGTCGGCTTCGAGGATTGCTTTGACCTCGTCATACTTCTTCTTGAGCTCCTCGGTCAGATCCTCGTATGTGACTGGAGTGCCTTCCGCCATCTCAGATGTAGATGGCGATGCGGTTGATGTCGACGATGGTCCCACCGGGCGTGCCAGAATGTGTTGCGGTCAGAAACCCACCGGCGAGCAGCGACGGGCAACACAAGTAGAGCCGGGAGGCTCCCAGGACTCGGCTGGCCCTGGTCCCTCCGAGCGACGGCCCGCAAAGGTTCGGCACGCACGTCCGATGCTGGTGCAAGGGCGTGCCACCTGACCTATACCTGGTCAGGAAGGTGATGGATGTGCCTCGCTTAGTTTCCTGCATGGCATACACGTAAACATTAAATACGAGCCTCGATCGGCTCTCGGGTTGTCTCGTGAATCGGCTCAAAGAGCCGATCCACCCATGATTCGTACGAGGTGTACGAATATATGGTGGTCCTGCTTGATCAATATAAAGCTAAAACGACCTACTATGATTTAGGGTTTTCACCACATAATCGGAACATCCTACTCGTGATTGAGCCTGGCGGCCACGCACGGTGATCGTAAACCGGCCCTAGGCAAGGCCTAAAAACCAACACGAAGTTGATCCTCGGAACATCCTGTCTAGGGCTAGCAAACTACACCCTACGTGCCACTGGATCCTTCAACCCGTATGTAAGGCCTAACTATGCAGATATTAAACTAATCCTTGAAGAACAAGGAGCAACCATAACGGATCGGATTTACTAAATAATGATCAAGCGGGGTGCCGCCCTTACACCTAAGATAGGTGTAAAGGCGGCTAGATGTCTAAGGGTTGGACGACGACAGCATATGATACGAAGAACAATGCTAACCCTAACACATCTAAGATAACTACGTTGCTCGCCATCAAAAAGGCTTCAGTACGAGCAACGCATGGACAGCGAATAAACGCGTACTGCCTAGATCGCAAGATGCGATCTAGGCAGCATGATGCTTACCCGGAAGAAACCCTCGAGACAAGGGAGTTGGCGATGCGCCTAGATTGGTTTGTGGTGAACGTGATTGTTGTTTATTTCATAAACCCTAGATACATATTTATAGTCCGTAGACTTTCTAACGTGGGAATAATCCCAACCGGGCACGAGCCAAACTCTATCTAATCGACACGTATCCTACTATATTACAGATACACGGGCAAACTAGCCTAAACTTTGCATATAAGGCCGATTCATGCATTCCTTCCATGTATATTCTTTAAGCCCATCTTGGTCGCGGCCCACCTCTGATCCGGTCAAATTTTGGTGATAACAGTAATTTACTTTGGAATGGAAGAGAAATACCACATAGTAGGTAGGTATGGTGGACACAAATGGCATAGGTTTTGGCTCAAGGTTTTGGATGCACGAGAAGTATTCCCTCTCGGTACAAGGCTTTGGCTAGCAAGGTTGTTTGAAGCAAACACAAGTATGAACCGATACAGACAAAACTTACATAAGAACATATTGCAAGCATTATAAGACTCTACACTATCTTCCTTGTTGTTCAAACACTTCACCAGAAAATATCTAGACTTTAGAGAGACCAATCATGCAAACCAAATTTCAACAAGCTCTATGGTAGTTCTTCATTAATAGGTGCAAAGTACATGATGCAAGAGCTTAAACATGATCTATTTGAGAAAAAAATTGCCAAGTATCAAATTATTCAAGACAATATACCAATTACCACATGAAGCATTTTCTGTTTCCAACCAAATAACAATGAACGAAGCAGTTTCAACCTTCGCCATGAATATTAAAAGTAACGCTAAGAACAGCAGTGTTCATATGAAACAGCGGAGCGTGTCTTTCTCCCACACAAAGAATGATAGGATCCGAGTTTATTCAAACAAAAACAAAAATAAAAGCAAACAGACGCTCCAAGTAAAGCACATAAGATGTGACTGAATAAAAATATAGTTTCACTAGAGGTGACTCGATAAGTTGTCGATGAAGAAGGGGATGCCTTGGGCATCCCCAAGCTTAGATGCTTGAGTCTTCTTTAAATATGCGGGGATGAACCACGGGGGCATCCCCAAGCTTAGACTTTTCACTCTTCTTGATCATATTATATCATCCTCCTCTCTTGATCCTTGAAAACTTCCTCCACACCAAACTCGAAACAAACTCATTAGAGGGTTAGTGCATAATCAAAAATTCACATATTCAGAGGTGACATAATCATTCTTAACACTTCTGAACATTGCCCAAAGCTACTGAAAGTTAATGGAACAAAGAAATCCATTCAACATAGCAAAAGAGGCAATGCGAAATAAAAGGCAGAATCTGTGAAAACAGAACAGTCCGTAAAGACGAATTTTTTAGAGGCACTTAACAGGTTCAGATGAAAAAGCTTAAAACTAATAAAAGTTGCGTACATATCTGAGGATCACGCATGTAAATTGGCAGTTTTTTTTTTATTCTTCTACAGGGAGATCTACTCAAATTCGTGACAGGTAGAAATCTGTTTCTGCGCAGTAATCCAAATCTAGTATCAACTTTACTATTAGAGACTTTACTTGGCACAACAATGCAATAAAGTAAAGATAAGGAGAGGTTGCTACAGTAGTAACAACTTCCAAGACTCAACAAAACAGTAATAAAAACATACATGGGTTATCTCCCAAGAAAGTGTGAATCAAGTATTATCGAGAGATGAAGCATCAACATCATAATTTGTTCTAATAATAGAATCAAAAGGTAACTTAATTATCTTTCTAGGGAAATGTTCCATACCTTTCTTGAGAGGAAATTGATACTTAATATTCCCTTCCTTCATATCAATAATAGCACCGACAGTTCGAAGAAAAGGTCTTCCCAAAATAATGGGACAAGATGCATTGCATTCAATATCCAAGACAACAAAATCAACGGGGACAAGGTTATTGTTAACCGTAATGCGAATATTATCAATCCTCCCCAAAGGTTTCTTTGTAGAATTATCAGCAAGATTAACATCCAAATAACAATTTTTCAATGGTGGCAAGTCAAGCATATTATAGAGTTTCTTAGGCATAACAGAAATACTTGCACCAAGATCACATAAAGCATTACAATCAAAATCATTGACCTTCATCTTAATGATGGGCTCCCAACCATCTTCCAACTTCCTAGGAATAGAAGTTTCAAGTTTTAATTTCTCTTCTCTAGCTTTTATAAGAGCATTTGTAATATGTTTTGTAAAGGCCAAATTTATAGCACTAGCATTAGGACTTCTAGCAAGTTTTTGTAAGAACTTAATAACTTCAGAGATATGACAATCATCAAAATCTAAACCATTATGATCTACAGCAATGGGATCATTGTCCCCAATATTTTGAAAAGTTTCAGCAGTTCTATCACAAACAGTTTCAGCAGTTTTAGCAGTTTCAGGCAGTTTAGCACGCTTTGCGTTAGGAATAGAAACATTGCCAACACCAATTATTTTACCATTGATAGTAGGAGGTTTAGAAACATGTGAAGCATCAACATTTCTAGTGGCGGTAATAGTCCAAACTTTAGCTACATTATTCTCTTTAGCAAATTTTTCTTCTCTTTCCCACCTAGCATGCAATTCAGCCATCAATCTAATATTTTCATTAATTCAAACTTGGATAGCGTTTGCTGTAGCAAATGACTTAATATCTTTATCTTCATTAGGCATAACTTTCAATTTTAAAAGATCAACATCAGCAGCAAGACTATCAACCTTAGAAGCAAGAATATCAATTTTACCAAGCTTTTCTTCAACAGATTTATTAAAAGCAGTTTGTGTACTAATAAATTCTTTAAGCATGACTTCAGGACCAGAGGGTACACTTCTACTATTGTTGTAACAATTACCATAAGAATTACCATAACCATTACCATTATTATAAGGATATGGCCTATAGTTGTTACCAGAATTATTCCTATAAGCATTGTTGTTGAAATTATTACTTTTAATGAAGTTCACATCAACATTCTCTTCTTTAGCAACCAATGAAGCTAAAGGAACATTATTAAGATCAACATTAGATCTACCATTCACAAGCATAGACATAATAGCATCAATCTTATCACTCAAGGAGGAGGTTTCTTCAACAGAATTTACCTTCTTACCTTGTGGAGTCCTTTCCGTGTGCCATTCGGAAGTAATTGATCATCATATCATCAAGAAGCTTTGTTGCGGCGCCTAAGGTGATGGACATAAAAGTACCTCCAGCAGCTGAATCCAATAGGTTCCGCGAAGAAAAATTCAGTCCTGCATAAAAGGTTTGGATGATCATCCAAGTAGTTAGTCCATGGGTAGGGCAATTCTTTACCAAAGATTTCATTCTTTCCCATGCTTGAGCAACATGTTCATTATCCAATTGCTTAAAATTCATAATGCTACTTCTCAAAGATATAATTTTAGCAGGAGGATAATATCTACCAATGAAAGCATCTTTACATTTAGTCCATGAATCAATACTATTCTTAGGCAAAGATAGCAACCAATCTTTAGCTCTTCCTCTTAAGGAGAAAGGAAACAATTTCAGTTTTATAATGTCTCCATCTACATCCTTATACTTTTGCATTTCACAAAGTTCAACAAAATTATTAAGATGGGCAGCACCATCATCAGAACTAACACCAGAAAATTGCTCTCTCATAACAAGATTTAGTAAAGCAGGTTTAATTTTATAGAATTCTGCTGTAGTAGCAGGTGGAGCAATAGGAGTGCATATAAAATCATTATTATTGGTGCTAGTGAAATCACACAACTTAGTGTTCTCAGGAGTATTCATTTTAACAGTAATAAAAATAAGCTAAGCAGAACAGAATTAAATAAAGTAAAACAAGTAACTAATTTTTTGTGTGTTTTTGATATAAAGAAGCAAACAAGACAGAAAATAAAGTAAAGTAAAGCAAGACAATAACAAAGTAAAGAGATTGGATGTGAGAGACTCCCCTTGCAGCGTGTCTTGATCTCCCCGGCAACGGCGCCAGAAAAAGAGCTTGATAACGCGTGAAGCACACGTCCGTTGGGAACCCCAAGAGGAAGGTGTGATGCGTACGAGCAGCAAGTTTTCCCTCGGAAAGAAACCAAGGTTATCGAACCGAGTAGGAGATGAAGGCCACGTGAAGGTTGTTGGTGAAGGAGTGTAGTGCGGCGCAACACCAGGGATTCCGGCGCCAACGTGGAACCTGCACAACACAACCAAAATACTTTGCCCCAACTTAACGAGTGAGGTTGTCAATCTCACCGGCTTGCTCGTAAACAAAGGATTAAACGTATGGTGTGGAGAATGATGTTTGCTTGTAGAAAACAACGAGAGAACGAGAGATTGCAGTAGATTGTATTTCAGATGTAAAAGAATGGACCGGGGTCCACAGTTCACTATTGGTGTCTCTCCAATAAGAAATAGCATGTTGGGTGAACAAATTACAGTTGGGCAATTGACAAATAGAGATGCACATACATATCATGGTGACTACTATGAGATTTAATCAGGGCATTACGACAAAGTACATAGACCGCTATCCATCATGCATCTATGCCTAAAAAGTCTACCTTCGGGTTAGCATCCGCACCCTTTCCATTATTAAGTTGCAAACAACAGACAATTGCATTAAGTATGGTGCGTAATGTAATCAACACAAATATCCTTAGACAAAGCATTGATGTTTTATCCCTAGTGGCAACAGCACATCCACAACCTTAGAACTTTACATCACTTGTCCTGATTCAATGGAGGCATGAACCCACTATTGAGCATAAATACTCCCTCTTGGAGTCACAAGTATCAACTTGGCCAGAGCCTCTACTAGCAACGGAGAGCATGCAAGAACATAAACAACACATATATGATAGATTGGTAATCAACTTGACATAGTATTCCATATTCATCGGATCCCAACAAACACAACATGTAGCATTACAAATAGATGATCTTGATCATGATAGGCAGCTCACAAGATCTAAACATGATAGCACAAGAGGAGAACACAACCATCTAGCTACTGCTATGGACCCATAGTCCAAGGATGAACTACTCACGCATCAGTCCGGAGGCGGGCATGGTGATGTAGAGCCCTCCGGTGATGATTCCCCTCTCCGGCAGGGTGCCAAAGGCGATCTCCTGAATCCCCCGAGATGGGATTGGCGGCGACGGCGTCTCTGGAACTTTTTCCGTATCGTGGCTCTCGGTAATAGGGTTTTCACGACGGAGAGTTTAAGTAGGCGGAAGGGCAGAGTCGGAGGAGGCACGGGGGGCCCACACCATAGGGCGGCGCGGGCCCCTCCTTGGCCGCGCCGCCTTGTGGTGTCGCCACCTTGTGGCCCCACTTCGTATCTCCTTCGGTCTTCTGGAAGCTCCGTGGAAAAATAAGACCCTGGGCGTTCGTTTCATCCAATTCCGAGAATATTTCCTGTGTAGGATTTCTGAAACCAAAAACAGCACAAAACAGGAACTGGCGCTTCGGCATCTCGTTAATAGGTTAGTGCCGGAAAATGCATATAAATGATGTAAAGTGTGTATAAAACATGTGAGTATTGTCATAAAACTAGCATGAAACATAAGAAATTATAGATACGTTTGAGACGTATCAAGCACTTCCTCCAATATCCCACCATAGGAACCCTAACTCCAAGATCCACTAAGGACTAGATGATATTGGTGAAATCTCTCTTGGTAGAACTATAGATCGGGGCCTCCTCCACCACTCCTCAAAGTTTGGGCACGATTGATTGGGTGGATGGGGAGATCCTCAAAGTTGTAGCTCAACAACAATGGAGGAGAGAGGAGGAGAAGAGATAAAATCGAGCTGGAGAAGAAGGGGCCCTTTTATAGGCTCCCCCAAATCCAACCGTTATGTGCAGAACCACTATGGGTTTGAAACCACACCACAGATTCGCCACACCACAGATTCATCACGTGGGTGAAGGTAGTACCAGTCAGGCAGATTCTACAGTTTTTCTCTTTCCCTCTCCAACCATGTCACCTCGCGACACACACAAAATCAGAAAACCTATAAGCTATGCTTCAGTATTCCGATCCCGAAGTGTTCAGCGTGGACACCGTGCACCTACAAATCTATCAAAAATGAACTAGGCACACGGTGAAATTCATTCTAGTGTTGTTATCAAACACACAAAACCCGAGGTATAGATTTTGCTCTTTCAATCTCCCCCTTTTTGGTGTTTGATGACAACACAAGAATTTGCAATAGAGCATAAGATATTATGATAAGGTCGTAGATTTGCAAAGGCTAGACGAAGCTCCCCCTAGATGTGTGCATAGTTAGATTATGCATTTCAATACAAATATACACATCCTAGAGATACAACTCCCCCTAGATTCTACAAATCCATGCACATATGCAACAAGGATATTTGATATGTTCATATAGCATATGCACACTATGGAGGCAACATATGGTAATACACGGAGTTTGGGTGAATGTGTCATACCTTTGCCTTGAGAAAAACCAAAACTCTAATAATAATAATGCCTCCATGGAATCGGTGTAGCCACAATAGATAAAAAACGAATACCAATATAGGCTACCACAAATAAGTCTTATTACAAACCGGGAGATCCACGAATAGAGTAGCAAAGTAGCAAGCATACAAATAAGTCTCTCGAATAACTAGGGATAAAAGCGATGCCAAGGCCGAAAAACCAAAATGAAGCACCAATCCCTTGGCGTCCCCATGCAAATACCCATCCTAATAGAGCAACTTCTCCCCCTTTGGCATCAGAACACCAAAAAGGAAGAGGAAGCATACTAGCGCCCCAAAGAGATCACTCGTCATCTTCATCCTCGTCCTCATCATTGTCCTCATCTTCATCATCCCCATACATGTGCGCGTCCTCCTCCTCCTCTTCTTCTTCGTCTTCGTCTTGGACGTGGCCCTTGCCATGAGGTGGTGGAGAGGGGCGCACAATGCGCTCGGGGATGGAGTCTTAAGAACTCGACCAAGTGTGCTTGGACTTCCACTCACAGGGAGGCGTGATGGTATCCTCGGAGCCCTCGAAGACGGGGAGGCCCATGTGTTTCATCATGGCCTTTTAGCGTTGGCGGATCTTCTTGTTGTCGTGGTGGGCTTGGTACATCCTATCATGGAGGTCCTCCTTGAAGCAAAAGGACTTCTTGAAGCGAGCGGTGAGCTTGGCGAAGAGGCCTTTGGTCTTGACAGAGGTGGGCACAAAGTCGAAGTCGTCACTATCGGTCTCCTCCTCCTCCTTGTACTTGGGAGCATTCTTGCCATACCTTGGTTGAGAGTGTTTCTTGACGGCGGGGCTGCGCTCCTTGTGGATAGTGATTAGGTAGCATTGTTCGAGGAGGTCTCCATGGTTGGCTTCCGCCCACTTTAGACAAATGAGCCTCATGATGTATGGTGCATATTGGGGAAGCTTGCGGAGGAAGGCACAATCTTGCATCTCATGCCAAATGTAGTCCATGATGTTCAATTGCTTGCCGCGGCCCTTCATCTCTTGAGTGCGCACAAGGAGGTTCACAAGAAATACATGCACTTCATCGTGGTTTGTGTGCTTGGGGTTGATGGTGTTGCGGTAGATGCGATTCATGATGTCGTAGGTGGGTAGGAGGTCATAGGCACTTCCACACATCACTCGTCCGGGGAGGTAGAGGTTGACCATCTTGTCCTTGCTCATGGGCTTGTGTTGAAGATGAATCCGGAAGAAGTTGACATCATTACCGGGGAGTTCTTAGTGTCCTCCATCACATGCTCCTTAGTCATCCACTTGATGGAACGGGCACCGGACTCTTCTTGGAGGAACACCGCGGTGGCATCGAATTGACATATCACCTCCTTGGAGTAGTTGTGGGTGAAGGTCATCAAGGGGATAAGCCCTTGCTCTTCGCATATCTCAAGAGCTCCTCCAAAGTAGTCGGGCTTCGAGCGGAGCTTGTCCATGTTGATGGATAATTGGGGGCAGCAATTGAACTCCTTTGCCCCATAGACTTCATTGTATATCCTCTCTTGGTTGGAGTGGTAGAAGAGGTTGTTGGGGCATAACCGAGGGTTCCTTGGCACCAAATAATGGTTGACTCTCCTTATCTCAAAGAATTGAGACTTGTTGAGTGTACTCATAAGCTTTTGGGGGCCCGAGGTGGTCCTCTTGCTAGTTGTCGCTGCTGCTGCCCTTTGACGCTTGGTGGTCCTTGGCGAGACAATCTCCTCTTGCTCTTCTTTCTCTCGGGGACGACGAGATGCGGGTTTCTTGACCCTTCTTGCGCCGCTATGGGGATTGGATGGACCTGTGAAACATTATAGGTTGCAGAGGGAATAGGGGATAAGTGCACAAGCCTCGGAATTACAGATCAAAAGGACACTAACAAGCAACAAGAGTGAAACAACACATAGCGGTAGTACCGCAACTTAGACCGGTAGTACCGCTTGAACCGGTAGTACCGCTCATGAACAACCGGTACTACCGCTCGAGCTCAACACCACTAGATCTATGTCGAGATTCATGGAATTGATGTTCAAAGTTTCACATAGTGTTGCTAGCTAGTATCCCTCTACATGGAGAGGCTTCCTAGGAGGATTCTCCACCAAAAACTCCAACAAACCCTAACCTATGCATCTAGGGAATCCAACAAACCCTAGAGAGAGAGGTTCGAGCTCATACCGGAGGACATGGTGAAGGAGGAGGTGGGGAAGCTTCTCCACGGAGGAGATTTGGCCGGGGATGGCCGGACGAGGAGGTCGGGGCCGGTCTCCTCTCGTTCTTCGAGCTTGGAGGCGCCTTTGACTTGAGATGGGTGGGGAAAAGTGGATGATTGGTTAGATCCGTCCCACCCGGTACCTTAAGTCAAGTTCAAAAGCGGTAGTACCGCTCGATGAGCAGCAGTACCGCTTACCGGTACTTCTGGCGGTAGTACCGCGCCTGGGCAAAATCCAGACTGTCGTCAGGACACTGCACAAGAGCGGTAGTACCGGCCTGATCACCGGTAGTACCGGTCTCCAAAGCTCAGAAAACCCATATTATGGTGTAGGCTTGTGCGTTTAGACTGAAATGGCTCAAGAGGTGGGTATTGGCTTAGGATTAGATGGAGAAACTGTTAAGGTACTACTCAACCAAGCTTGCGAGAGTCAACATGAAAAGCCAAGCTTGGTGAATCTCCCACAAAGAACATGGAGAAATGATATGTTGCAAACGTATCTATAATTTTTGATGCTCCATGCTTGTTTTCTACCAATTCCCTTATGTTTTATGTGCATTTCGATACACTTTTTAGCATTTTCCGGAACTAACCTATTGACATAGTGCCACAGTGTCAGTTCCTGTTTTCTGCTGTTTTTGTGTTTCAGAAAAGTTGTACAGGAAATATTCTCGAAATTGCACGGGACAAAAACCCAGGACCTTATAATTTCGAGGGGAAGCCTGAGCCAGAAGGAGACACGCAGGGGAGCTGCCACATGGCAGTACACAGGGCAGGCGCGGCCCCACCCCTGGCCGCGTCTGGCCCATGTACTGGCCACCCCGGCCTCCGCTGACATCGCCCTTTCGCCTATATATTGCCCTCGCAGAGAAACTATCAGATATCAAGAAAGAATTCCACGAAAAGTCCCGACGCCGCCGCCGTCTCAAACCCTAGTTCGGGGGGTTCCTGCTGCCTCCCCCGTGGAGATGATCTCCATGGGGGAGGGCTCCGAAGAAGCCATGAAGGAGGGAGTTGAGGGGCTGCACTCCACGCTGCCATCTCCGCTGTCTCCACCGCCATTTCCATCGCCAACTCATTCTTGTACTCAGGGGTCCATCCTCTCATAAACCTCTGTACCGCCCTATGTAAACTTGGTGTTCGATGCTATATTCTATCCTATGATCTATGTCATGTTTCATAGTTTATTTGTTCTTAGATTGGATGGGTGATTTTCTTTGATTCATTAGAGTTGTGATCTTATATGTTATTGTCCTTGGTGTCCATTATATTTGTGCGCGCATGGATCAAACACCTAGCGTTGGTAGTATTTGTAACGAAGCAGGGGGAGTTCTACCGGAGCGACAGAAACCTGAGAACGCGAACCGATTAGTTGCACGTATGGGGGTAAAGGGGACCTACAGCTTAAGGGAAACCTTAATGCTTGTTAGTAGTTACGGATGTTTGCTAGCAAGCCAATCATATAGTGCTTGCAATCCCAAGTAGCGGAGTGCATGTATATTTAGCCCCTCCCACATAGAAAGCTCCTTCGAGGACAGTGAATCCGAGATCGTCACTATTTTGTCTTGAGCAAAGCCACCACTATTACCACCACTTTTCCAAACTCATGTTACTGGTTACTTAGTTTATTTTACCGCTGCAGCACTAACATTTATTTCCATGTATTTATTTTCCTGCAAATTCACCTCTCTAACCCGTGCCACCGCTATAGTTTTATTTCCTAGATATTGCAAACGTTTAGTGCGCGTAGAGTTGTATCAATGGTTGATAGAACTTTAGAGAATGTTTATCCTACCTTTAGCTCCTCGTTGGGTTCGACACTCTTAGTTATCAAAAAGGCTACAAACGATCCCCTATACTTGTGGGATATCAAGACCTTTTCTGGCGCCGTTGTCGGGGAGCAATAGCGTGGGATGAATATTTTTGTGTGCACTTGTTTGCTTTATCTCTAAGTAGTTTTACTTTCAGTACCAAGTTGTTCTCTATCCTTGTATGATAGGGAATGCGAATTACCAAAAAAATAAGTTGTAGTTTTTAATCAAAAAAAAATTCAAAAAGGAAAGTGATTGGAAAGATGAGTAATGGTGAATTGGGGGTCGACCTTGAACACTTGTGTTCATGCCTATGAAACCAAAACAATTATTTACATGGAAGCTTTTCAAAACCTGTATATATTTTAAATATTGTGTATATATTGTACATAGTCCTCTGTATATATAAATATCATGTATAGTTACTAACTAGTTTGTTTATAATGCAAGTTTGCCACTTTGTTGCTTAGAAACAGATTTTTGTGCGTTACTGTAGAAACTTTTAAAAATTACCAGAAGGTGATCTTGGTCTGAAATTTCTTGAGTGCAAAGTACTGCTTGTTAGATAACTTTCGTTAGTTCTGACTTTTCTTAATTGAGGCGTGTAAATAGGGTTACGAATTAGATCTTTACTGACTGTTTCTGTTCAGACAGATTTACTGTGCTTGACTGTGAAAAATCGTGAAAAATCTCAGAGCAGTGTTTTAATCTGAAATTTTTTGTGCATAACCCTGAGTTTATGATCTGTTTTTCATTAGTTTTGAGTTTTTCTGTTTGAGCTACTTAACTACCTCTTTGAATGCCATCTTTACATATTGTCATGTTTTGACAGATTTTCATGCTTATTAATTATTGTGCTTATACTTAATGTTTATAACCTTTGTTTGATCGACAATTGTTATAAATTTGTTGTTGTCCAGTAGTTAATATTAATGTAAACTTTTCAAAGCTTGAACATGAGTGGATTTTATTTAATGAGTATTAACCTACTAACAAGTTTTGTGAAGTTTTATGTGGATGTAGCTAATTATTGATGATATGAATAAGAAGACACAAGAGCTCAAGCTTGGGGATGCGTAGGTGCATCCTAAGAACCAATTCAAGATTACACAATCATCTAAGCTTGGGGATGCCCGAGTCATCCCCATATTCATCAACTACATGAGGTAGTCTCTTCCATACTCTTTATTACTCATCCACGGTTGGTTTTTAAAGCCTAGCTCAAAGACGTTAAAGAAAAGCACTTTTGGAAGATAACCCAATTTTATTTTTGCTTTGGTAAGTCTTGGAAGTTATTACTACTTTAATAACCTCTCCTTATAATTTTTATTTCGTTTTTGTGCCGAGAGTATCCTCTAATGGAAGGGAAATGATGCCTGGGGTGTTTGCTTTTCTGAATCAGATTCTGTGCTGTTACCAAAAAAAATCGTGAAAATAGCCAGAACATTATTTTGAGCTGCCAATTTTTGTTCTTAAGCCCCAGTATATTAGCTAACGTTCGTTAGTTTAGCACCTTTTGATTTGAGCAACATAACTATTTCTTGAATTTCGATCTTTGCCAGCTGGTGTGTTTTGACATATTTCTGCCATATTTTTCATTTGCTCCATATGCTCCCTCTTTTTGAGTTCTTTTGTGAGAAAGAGCTTTAGGAAGAAGTAGTTACTGTAGCACCTGTATAAATGAGTGTTTGATATGTGTCTCTACTGAAACCTTTCTGGTTTGGTTCTAATGTTATTTTCACTAATGTTGCTGATCAATTGTATTAAGTTTTGTATGAAGGAAGTTTTCAAGTGTAGGGAGAGAAGAATGATAAAATGAGATGAAGCATGGACAAAATCTCAAGCTTGGGGATGTCCGCTGGACACCCCAAGAAATATCCAAGAAGTACAAGCGTCAAAGCTTGGGTATGCCCAAGGCATCCTCTCTTCATCAACAAAAGCACCAGGTCTTTTTTCAATACACTATATTTTTATTGCTTCATATGATATGTGTTGTTCTTGGAGCATATTTATTTTTGTTGTTTGTTTTATTTTGTTTTGTTTGTAATAAACTTGGGTGGATCCTATTATTATTCTGTGGGAGAAAGACGCGCTCCGTTTCAATTGCCTAGAACACTTTAGTTTTCATTCCTATTTCTTTTCTAGTATTCTAGTTTGCTAGTACTGCGTTTAGCTCTTGGTTTTTCTACTCATATCTTGTTCAGAGCTTGTTGGTTCTCCTTATTTATGTTTGAATAGCTCTCTGGTCATTTTCTTATTTATCATCTATGAGAGTGTTTTCAAATAAGTCGGTTGGCGTTGGATGCATAAAAGGGTTTCATGTGTATAGTGATGCAAATAGAGGCATGTTTAGACTGTGGCATATATTTTTGCATGTCATGATAGATGTTATTTTCATGTTGATCTTATTTATTATTTCTATATCTTGATTAGTCTCAAATAGCTGAGAGTGTTTAGTGTGCCATTGAAGGTTTTCATGCATTGTTTTTAGCATACAATAGAAAATCATAATATTGTGGTATATATTCTCCTGCGAATGCTTTATTTGGGGCGACTTGGCTCATGTTTTGCAACATGTTATGACTACATTCTAGTCAATTATTGCCTCTATGATCATTTAGTTTGCAACTTGTGTATCACTTTATGCTTTGATTAATATATTTTGTCGTTGTGCATGATTATGGACATTATGCTCTCTTAGTTGGTCCCACCCGGTCTTTTTCTAGCCTCCATTTGTATGAGTGTTTTATTCATGCATCCAACCACCAAAAACCAAATATGCCAAAGTGTCCACCATATCTACCTATATGTGGTATTTCATTGCCATTCCATAGTAGTTTGCTCATGTGCTACCTTTAAAAACATTCAAACTGCTCCTTGTTTTGTGACATTGTTTTTAGCTCATGAGGAAGTAAATTAAATTGTGGTTGTCTTCTTCCATATTATTTAGGGATTTCTATTTTCGTGCCCTCGGGTCCTTAGTTGTGCTCAGTTTTCCCCAGCTCGTTAGTTTTTCCTCAGTTTTCCCCTCCCTCTAGTTTGAAACCCCTCGCAGACGCTAGGACGAGAGGGTTGCCGTTAGGTCAGAGGCCTTACCGTTACCGTTAATCTGATGGGTGGGACTGCACAGAGGGCAGTTCCTCTCTGACCCGTCTCGTGCTGACAAATGGGGCTGCTCTATAGGGCTGCCGCAGCAATTGACCGAGTGGGGTCATCTATTTTTCGGGAAAAGTCATATATTGCCGCTCTGAGGGGCTGCCGCAGCCAATGACCAGTGGGGTCATCTATTTTTCAGGAAAAGACATATATTTGCCGCTCTGTGGGGCTGCCGCAGCCAATGACCAGTGGGGTCGTCTATTTATTTATAGAAAATCATATATTGCTGCTCTGTGGGGCCTCCGCAGCCAATGACCGCTGGGGTTGTCTATTTATTTAGAGAATATAATATAGAGCCGCTCTGTGGGGCCGCCTCAGCCCATGGCAGGTGACTATTTTCGTAGCTTAATCTAAAGTGACTCTTATGCTAAACATTGTGCATAATATATAGAAAACAGCTAGATCTCTAAATATATAGAAAATAGCTAGTAGATCTCTAAATCGATGCATACGAAGCTACATATATATTCTTGGTCATAATCCCCTTATCTAAAGGGGATGGATGCATGGCTTCACGTTGTCGTCACTTTCATCGTCAGTATCTTCGTCGTCTGAGTAGTAGTACTTCCTGCACATTGTTCCGTCGAACACCTTCACTCGTGAGCACATCATCGCCTTCATATTTGAAGTGTACGTAGCAGCCGAAATCCACACCGTGCGCGATGGCGAAATTCTCCCAGCCCTTGTCGAGATACATCCGGCCTTGTCCGTCAAATAGGACCTTCACGGTCCAGAGACGAGGACCGCAGTCAGCTGCTCGCAGATACACCTTAGCTGGCTCCTGGCCGTCAAGATAGTCCGCAAACTTTTTTGGGAGTGCCTGCAAAGAGATCGAGCGCCGATCGTTTGAAATTAAAGGTTTTTTTAGAACATGCCCATAATTAATCACATGCATCATATATGTGTGAACGCGTACGTACCTTCTTGACCAAAGGGTCTTCGTAGATGATGATGAAGAACTCCTCTATGATCAATGGCAGTGTTGACGACGGTGGTGGTGGCAATGATGATGATCCACCACCCCGGCCGCCCCTTCCCCTTCCCCTTCCCCTTCCCCTTCCCCTTCCGGTCCGCGTCCGAGACGTGGAAGCCATGGCAATGGATGATCAAGTGTATGTAAACGAAGAAGAGAGAGGCAGAACCTATTGACACAAGGGATGGCCGTTGTGGGTGTTTATGAGGGAGAGATGACCGTTGTAGGGGTTTACACAATAAATTAAGGAGGAGGTGACCGTTGTGGGGGTTTACACAATAATTTAAGGAGGAGATGACCGTTGTGGGGGTATATATCTCAACAAAAAAGTAATGCGGACTATTTTGACGGAAATGGAACTTCGTGATTTAGTTTATCATTTTACCGTGAAAAGTAATGCCTAAATGAAATGGTAATTCGTGATAGTTTATCATTTTACCGTGAAATGGCTACAAGAAATGGGTGATGGTGTATCATTTTTTGCGTGAAATGGCTACAAGAAATGGGTGATGGTGTATCATTTTTTGCGTGAAAAATAATGGCTACAAGAAATGGGTGATGGTGTATCATTTTTTGCGTGAAAAGTAATGGCTAAAAGAAATGGTGATGGTGTATCATTTTTTGCGTGAAAAGTAATGGCTAAACAAATTGGTGATGGTGTATCATTTTTTGCGTGAAAAGTAATGGCTAAACAAATTGGTGATGGTGTATCATTTTTTGCGTGAAAAGTAATGGCTACAACAAATTGGTGATGGTGTATCATTTTTTTGCGTGAAAAATAATGGCTAAACAAATTGGTGATGGTGTATCATTTTTTGCGTGAAAAGTAATGGCTACAACAAATTGGTGATGGTGTATCATCTTTTGCGTGAAAAATAATGCCTAAAAGAGTTTATAATTTAGCTCGTGAAAAATAATACAGAAAACCAAACTTTAGCGTACTGGGTAACCGCCCTTAAGCATACATAGAGGGTGGAAGCTAACCGCCGACAGAGAGAGAGAGAGGGTGGTGGCCCCGACCAGTGAAAGAGAGAGATAGGGGTTATCCTGCCCGTTAAATCCTACGATCAACGGTCGGCGGGCACGATCCGCGTGACATCGGCTAGACCAATCAGGGCAATGTTGGGCGTCTGTGAGAATTTGTGAACGGAGAGGGCAAAACTGAGTAGTATCAAGAAACCAAGGGCAAGTGAGTAGTAAACGAGACTAAGGGATTCAAATATGAGATTTAAAAAATGGAAAATGCGTGTTTGGTACAATGAAACCCATCTTGGCCTACCTCAAACTATTTGCAATACAAATATACATGAGTGTGAAAATTATGGCCTCATTCAGACAAAGTATGTTTTGGGGAAAGCTGTTTTGGGTAGGGCTTATTGTGGAAAACCATGCACCTTCATAGCTACTAGGTAATTTGAGAAGTGGCAATTGGTGGTAAAACTTGATTTATCTATGATTTGAGAAGTGGCAATTTGTGCTAAAGACTCCATGAGTAAGTGCCACTCTTTTTGGGAATTTTTTGGACGTTAAATAACTCATTTAACTAGTTAATCTCATTTGTTGACTCTCTGTTGACCAACCACTTGAGGGTAAAACTGAGTATATTGCACTAGCCAGTATTAGCACTCAAGGCGAAAACTGAGCACACAAAAAATGCTAGTATATGACTCGAGGGTATACCTGAGTATATCTAAATTTCCAGGGTTAGACTCGAGGACGCGTGTTGCGGTGCAGAAGTGGAAGACGTGCCATTGTTGACACGTGTCGCGGTGCAGACGTGCAATAGTGGACGCGTAGGACGCGGGTCGCATTTAGGACGCGTAAGTCTCCCTCCCTCTGCACACAGTACGTCTCATTCTCGCTCATGCACGAAACCACCCCTCTCACGTCCCATCAACTTCTCCAAAAAACCCCAACTGTCGTACGAGCGCTCCCCTGCCGGCGATGGAGTAGAAGAATGCGCCGGCAGCCATCGCCCCCGAGCCCGTCGCCTCCCAGCCCGTCGCCTCCCAACCCGTCGCCTCCGAGCCCGTCGCCGCCGAGCCCATCACCGCCGAGACCGTCGCCTCCGAGGGCGGTGCATCCAAGCGCGGCGCCTCCGTGAACTGGGCCTGTCTCACGGCTGACGGACCACTTCACAAGATCGGCGAATGCTTATTGGCGAATGAGGAGTACGTGGACACCTACTCGCTATGAGGCAAGTCCGTAGAAATTGGCGCTCAGGTTTACCCGATCCCGACGTGCACCTGCACGAATGGATCATGCTAGACCACGCCCTTCCACACGCCGCTGAGTTCACCTTCCTCCATCTCGGCACATCCCGCTACGTCACCATAGATCTATCTGCAGTTCGTGCAAGGTTCAAATTCCTCCATATCTATAGGGTTAATCTATTCTTATTTTCAATCTTAGTGCTGAATGTTATCTTCATCAATATATTTTAGATTCTACTTCGTCGGCTTTTCCCGTGGCGTCATCGTGCTTGCCCAGAAGAACCCGCCGCACAAGATACGGCTTCTGAACCCACTCACAAAGACATCGAACACTATGTTTGAGGCGCATATGCCAACTGTTTTTCTGGATTCAGTCGCTGCAATCAACTCCCCGACTATGGTCTTCGCTTGCAGAAATTACCCGGAGGAACTTGGTTGGGTCGATGAGAGCACTCCAACTAAGGATATATATGAACATGGTTGGGGAGAAGGAAGATTTTTGATCAAGAACCATAGTATGTGTTGCACTACCCCATTCAATGGTGAACTGTATCCAATAGCTTCGGACAATTTTGAGTCCGGAAGAATAGTGTGCACAAATGTACAGAAGCAGCAGCGCGCGAGCAGTGTCAAGATGGAGACACTAATTTCATTTCCAGAACTTGGACGTGACAAGTTCTACCTTGTGAAGTCGGATGGTGATCTGCTGCTTGTGTTGATGAAAAACACGTCTGTGGTGTACCATGTGGACACTCAGAGCCGCTCTCTCCATCCGGTCAGTAACATTGGCATTCATGCCTTGTTCGTGCATTATATCCGGTGTATCTCCGTCGACACCAGAGTGCACCCGACTCTTCGACCTGGCTGCATCTACTACGCGGATTTGGGTTATACCAGAGAGTACTTTCATGATACAAATTCCTGGGATGAGTCGCCACAATATGTGCATAGATTAAGAAGCTACGGTCTGAGAAATGAACACAGGCCATACCGTTTGGAGGATGTATTGGCCGCACACTGCAGACGGCGGGAGTTCAATGAATATTTCCTTGGGATAATGCACGGCTAGAGCGACGGAGAAATATATAAGGAATGAATAACAAATTCATTCATCCTGGGGTATCCTAATCTTCTTGTTGGCCATACATTGCGTGCGTCTTGTATTTTTTTCAGCTTAGTTTGTCGTGAACATTAACAATGTTATTGGCTGCTTTTGGCTGCTCGTATGCAGTTTACCTATGTATTATACTTAGTTTTCTGATTATGTCTCTGTGAATTTATCATATAATAGCTTCTAGATTTGCTACTAGATTTGCTGCCATATTGGGGAAAAACGAGGGCCAAAAGGCATAAATAATTGAAGAAAGACAGAAATAGAAGCTTCTCTAGATTTGATACTAATTTGGTGAAAAAGACAGAGAGAGAAAGAGGGGAAAATGTGTTGTTAAAAATGTCAATTTGGGCCGAGAGAGACAAAAACCAGCTCTCACGTACAACCAAACACGGTCTCGTGCTGTCCCACACGGTCCCTTCCTACCAACCCCACACGACGCGGCCCCACAGACGACGCGGCCCCACACGTCAGCACCGAACGTTCAAATAAACGGATTCCTTCCGTCTGAGCTCTTTCTGCGGGTTTCAGACAAAGGCTTGGGGAAAACTGAGGAAAAACTAAGGGGCTGGGGAAAACTGAGTACAACTAACGACCCGAGGCCACGAAAATAGAAATCCCTATTATTTAAGTAACTCAAAGACTCGCGAGCTTCATTTTGCTTGTCACATAAAAAATTATATAAAAATAAGAAGAGTTGGTTTGACCACAACTTCGAATAGGGGAAGAAAATAGAAAAAATATAAGAAAAGGGCACTCCTCCATGGTTTGTGATTGCTTGGTCGGCACCCGAGGATTCGGTTAGCCATGGTATGTGTAAGCAAAGTTTGGGAGGAGTGTCATTATTTTATAAGTAGTATAAATGAAAAGAGGCTTCACCCAAATATTTCTGAACCGCACTCAAACTTTCTTAGTATGGAAGATGACAATAGCTCTTTTTACTACTCGTTAACATGAACAACCACCTCTCAAAAGCAACTTTAACCTCCATTGTTTCAATAAAAAGCTCTAGCACATGGTGATCTCACTTGCCTCTCAAAGAGAGACTATTTTTTACTATAATGTTGAGTCTCCACCTTCTTGTTTATGCACCACTTATGAGAGCATAGTTGTCATTCTTAGTTTTATGTGCATGGTCCCAAGATTTTTATTGATTGATTCATAATTATGGTATCACTTGTTCTCAAACTTCTTGTTTCTAGCCACTCTCTTAAACTTTTAAAGGTGTCCTAGCATTTATGTTTTGCTACCACTTATGGGACAAGCTGAGTACCACTTTATTATGCATCTATCCTATGCTCTTTACAATCACTTTGCTTTCTATGCACTTTATACATTATCTTTTGTTTGATTACTCTTCATGATTATAGCATGGTTATTAAGTGTTACTGCAAGATTATATCTACCATGTCTATGTTAGAATGATTATGATCCCAGCTATTTTGATTTTGCAAATTGATTGATCAAAGTAGTGTGACAGCATGTCACCTCAAAAATTATTTGTTTGTTATCACTACCTACTCGAGGACGAGCAGGAGTTAAGCTTGGGGATGTTGATACGTTGCAAACGTATCTATAATTTTTGATGCTCCATGCTTGTTTTCTACCAATTCCTTTATGTTTTATGTGCATTTCGATACACTTTTTAGCATTTTCCGGAACTAACCTATTGACATAGTGCCACAGTGCCAGTTCATGTTATCTACTGTTTTTGTGTTTCAGAAAAGTTGTACAGGAAATATTCTCGGAATTGCACGGGACAAAAACCAAGACCTTATAATTTCGAGGGGAAGCCTGAGCCAGAAGGAGACACCCAGGGGAGCTGCCACATGGCAGTACACAGGGCGGACGCGGCCCCACCCCTGGCCGCGCCTGGCCCATGTACTGGCCACCCCGTCCTCCGCTGACATCGCCCTTTCGCCTATATATTGCCCTCGCGGAGAAACTATCAAATACCAAGAAAGAATTCCACTAAAAGTCCCGCCGCCGCCACCGTCTCAAACCCTAGTTCGGGGGGTTCCTGCTGCCTCCCCCGTGGAGATGATCTCCATGGGGAGGGCTCCGAAGAAGCCATGAAGGAGGGAGTTGAGGGGCTGCACTCCACGCTGCCCTCTCCACCGTCTCCACCGCCATCTCCATCGCCAACTCCTCCTTGTACTCAGGGGTCCATCCTCCCATAAACCTCTGTGCCGCCCTATGTAAACATGGTGTTCGATGCTATATTCTATCCTATGATCTATGTCATATTTGATAGTTTATTTGTTCTTAGATTGGATGGGTGATTTTCTTTGATTCATTAGAGTTGTGATCTGATATGTTATTGTCCTTGGTGTCCATTATATTTGTGCGCGCATGGATCAAACACCTAGGGTTGGTAGTATTTGTAACGAAGCGGGGGGAGTTCTGCCGGAGCGACAGAAACCTGAGAACGCGAACCGATTAGTTGCACGTATCGGAATAAAGGGGACCTAGAGCTTAAGGTTATGGTTGGGGAAACCTTAATGCTTGTTAGTAGTTACGGATGTTTGCTAGCAAGCCAATCATATAGTGCTTGCAATTCCAAGTAGCGGTGTGCATGTATATTTAGCCTCTCCCACATAGAAAGCTCCTTCGAGGACAGTGAATCCGAGACCGTCACTATTTTGTCTTGAGCAAAGCCACCACTATTACCACCACTTTTCCACACTTATTTTACTGGTTACTTTGTTTATTTTACCGCTGTAGCACTAACATTTATTTCCGTGTATTTATTTTCCTGCAAAGTCACCTCTCAAACCCGTGCCACCGCTGTAGTTTTATTTCCTAGATATTGCAAACCTTTAGTGCGCGTAGAGTTGTATCAGTGGTTGATAGAACTTTAGAGAATGTTTATCCTACCTTTATCTCCTCGTTGGGTTCGAGACTCTTACTTATCGAAAAGGCTACAAACGATCCCCTATACTTGTGGGATATGAAGAAACAATAACCAAAAGCAAATGGAAACAAAAGAAAATCAAAGAAAGTCAAAAAGAGCCAAAGAGAACCAAAAACTCCTCAAAGAGGAGGTTGGCGGCCGAGGCCACCGTGTAAGATTATAATAGTGTGAAGTCGCGTAGATGTATCTAAGACTCACAACTAAGACTCAACATGAAGTTCATTAGTCACTTATTTGACAAATAGAGTATGTTTTGGATTTCTTTATGCATTATGGGGGGAGGGATAGCTCAATAAGTTTAAACCGCACTCCCTCTATGTTCATACGTGCTTTCCATCAAGACATTGGTTAGAGAGTGGTATGTGCGCACAATGGTCAAGCAAGGTTCGATGGATCAAAGATATTTAGCTCATGCCGCAACTCTATGAATCTCTTCTCATCCAAGGGCTTTGTGAAAATGTCCGCCAATTGATCCTTGGTGCCAATGAAGGATAGAACAATATCGCCCCTAGCAATGTGATCCCGAATGAAGTGATTCCTTATCTCAATGTGCTTCGTCTTGCAATGAAGAACCGGATTGTAGGCGATCTTGATGGCGCTCTCATTATCACACAAAAGAGGGACCTTGCTATACTCAATTCCATAATCCCGCAAGGTTTGCCTCATCCATAGACCATAAGATTTGAGCACAACTACTAGCTGCGGCAACATATTCGGCCTCCATGGTGGAGATGGAGACACAATTTTGCTTCTTCGAGTACCAACACACCAAAGATCTTCCAAGAAAGTGACAAGCACCCGAAGAAGACTTCCTATCAACCTTGTCTCCCGCCCAATCCGAATCGGTGAATCCACACAGAGAGAAATACGTGTCCCTTGGGTACCATAGGCAAAAGTTGGGGGTATCAACTAAATATCGAAAGATCCTCTTCACCGCCATGAGATGGCTTTCCTTCGGATTTTCTTGAAACCGTGCGCACATCCCAACACTCAAAACAAATATCGGGATGAGAAGCACAAAGGTAGAGAAGCAAACCTATCATTGAACAGTAGAGCTTGGGGTCCACCGACTTGCCGGTCTCGTCGAGTGTGAGTTGGCACTTCAAGTGCATAGGAGTCCTGATTCCATTGGCGCCCTTCATATCAAAACGCTTGAGCATGTCTTGTATGTACTTTGCTTGATTGATGAAGGTGCCTTGTCGTGTTTGCTTGATCTCAAACCAAAGAAAGTACTTGAGTTCCCCCATCATCGACATCTCAAACCTATCGGTCATCAACTTAGCAAACTCATCGCTAAAAACATGGTTAGTAGACCCAAAGATAATGTCATCTACATAGATGTTGGGGGGATGACCCCCGGTAGGCCAAAGGCAAGCCAAACCGGATGGTTTGAGCCATCAAGATACCAGTTCGAGGTTCATTCCGGAGAACGAAGTTAAGCGATTGGCTAAGTAAATCTGTACCGGTATCCCCAAAGGTAGGTATACCGGTATGGGCTAAGAAGACACCGGACTGCCGGTAAGAAGTGCACTGTAGCACGTCGGCAAGGCTGGTCAAAGATTCCCTCGGAAGCTAGAGGACAAGCATGACCTAAGCAAAGTAGCTTTAAACGAAGCCATGACGTAAAAGACGAGGGTGACGCCCAAAGCAACCGGAGGACATCAGTCTCCCTGATTAAAGAAGATACCGGCATCACCTATGATTAAAGTAGCTTTGTAAAGTAGTTTGTCTGTTCAAAGATGCCATTAGGGTTTCTTCCCCTGTAAGCCACCCTCTCCCCTATATAAGGAGAGGGGGCAGCCCTCTTCACGGGAGAGAGGCATGTATGTACGATCCCTGTGTAGAGAAACCTGTAACCACCTTATTTATGCAATAGAGAAGATCTAGAACGGAGTTCATCCTTGTGTCTCTCTTCTTCTACCTCTGGCCTTGGCCAAGTTCTTGAGGAAAGCACCCGGAAGTTCATCCTACCCGATCCAAAACCCTCCCCCGAATCCTCTAGCGTCCAACTCGGCCCCAACTTAAGCCATCCCATGGCATGTGTCTGTTCACCACGACGACAGTTGGCGCCCACCGTGGGGCAGAGAGAGGCGCTTGCTGGAGTCCATATTCGGGCGGGCCTCCTCGACGTCGACGGCGAGCGAACAGTGTCTGCGCTCGTACAGAACATCTACGCCATGGACTTCATCAACGACAACGCAGGCTGCTTCGCCAACGGCGGTAAGTTCCCCAAGAACGGCCGCATCATCGAGTTCGGCAGCCACCACATCTACTTCGGCACCGTCCCTGTGCGCCAGTGCATCTCGCCGGTGCTGGTGGCACCGGATCCGCCAAGGTGGCTGTGTGCTGGCCGCGCCGCCGGCAGCGTGGAGGTCATGATGGCCGGCATGGCTGGCACCGGCAAGGACGCTGTGGAAGAAGGTGCTGGCCGTGCGGCATCGACCCGTGCGGCCAAACCTCCACTGGAGCGCGACGCAGGAGCCGCGGGAGCATCTTCAGCACCACCGGAAACGCCACTCCAAGCAGCGATGAACGTGCTGGCGACGCCCATCGCGCAGAACATCGATCCGGCTGCGGCCCTAGCGCAGCTGGAGGAGACACGCAAGGCGCTGCTTACCAGCGGCGCAAACATCATCCAGGCGCAGCGTGAGCTGAACCTAACCCTACATGAGTACAACGCTGCCCATGGCTTTGCTTCAGTTAGCGCTCATGCCGCTAGGATGCCAGAAAACCGGCTTAAGGCTCGCAATCTAGATCAGGATTTGTGTAAGGAAATTCATGCCGGCAAAAGTACCTCTGCATCTGTGAGCATCGTAGAGAAACCTAAGTACAGTAGTCCGGATAAAACTATAAAAGCTTCTAAGGCCGCTATGGAGATGTGTGACTCGCTATCCGGCGAGGCTCTAGCAAAGCAACAGGATAGAGTTAGAGAGCTGCTTGATACCATACAGGCACAAAATGATGAGCTTGCTAGGATGAACAAAGCAGCGCTAGAGTCAAAATCAATCCGGTCGACAAAAGTGGCCGGAAGCAAGTCCCAGGGGCAGGCCTCGTCCCCCCATCCGGATAAAAGAAGGGAAAAAGAAATGAATGCGCGGCAGATGACCGTGTATGATCCGGTTCTTGCCAGAAAACAAAAAGCCGGGCCACATGATGCCGGAGAAAAAAGCTATGGAGCAGGTCGCGGCTATGCCAGAAATGGCTATGCGCGGAATGGTTATGCCGGAAACAATCATGCCGGTAGACGTGAAACCGGGCAAAATTATCGAGCTGCAAGGGTAGCGTACGCTGAAGAAGAAATGCGACCACCAAGGTACCGGCAGGCAAGAGCCACGGAACCAGAGAGATATGAAGAAGGAGATTCCGAGGTGGAACGAGTCAGAACCTACCGGAACCCTTTGGGGGAACGTGTGGGGGAAAGATGCTTGCCAGGCCAGGATGCGAGGCACAGGCTGGACAGGGTGCATCTTTCCGAAATAATCGAATCTGAAGGCCCTCCCGGCCCAAAGTGCTTTGGCCCGCGAATCATGGGAGAAGAGCCACCGGTGCGCAATTTCCAGTTGCCCCGAGACACAAAAACATACGATGGCACGACTAAGCCGGAAGATTGGCTGGCGGACTATGTCACAGCTGTCTATGTAGCTGGTGGCGGAGTAAACCGGCGTTGGGCGGTAAGAATCATACCGTCTTACCTAGTAGGGCCTGCCCGTATCTAGCTTAACAACTTGCCGGCAGGAAGCGTAAACGGATGGTTGGACTTTGAGGAAGCCTTTGTGAGCAACTTCAGCAGCACTTACAAGAGGCCTAACCGGCCCCAGCAGCTCGCCTTGTGCCAGCAGCGTGCAGGTGAAACAGACCGGGACTATCTCACCCGGTGGAACTCAACGAGAAACACGTGTGAAGGAGTGATGGAGGCATAAGCGATTGCTTGGTTCAGTTATGGATGCCGGAGAGGATCACCACTGTGGCAAAGGCTACAGAGAAACATGCCAAGCACATTGGCAGAAATGATGCGAGTGGCGGAAAACTATGCGTTGGGAGATCCACTGCAACCGGCTGTGCAAGCCGAACCGGCGCAGTCAAACCAACCCCACCAAGATCAACACCGGGATAACCGGCACAATAAGAGAAGGGAAGACTTTCCGGACCGAAGGAATGGTCTGCAGCAAGTAGCCGCGGTACAGGAAAATTTTGGCCCCAGCAGGAACCAGAGGCAGAAAACCGGATCGCAGCCATGGGCGGGTCCTAAGAAGAAGTGGGTTCAAAAAGAAGGATGGGGACAGAAAAAAGATTGGCAAGAGCAGATGAGATACACCATGGAAGCGGCTATGGACATGCCGTGCAAGCTGCACACCCCACACCCATCGAAGCCGGCGAACCATTTAACGAAAGATTGTTCCTGGATCAAGCACTTGATGCTAAGAGGAGCGGCAAAGGATGCGCAAGCAGATGGTTGTTCCAAAGTGCTGCCGCCCTCACACGACATGCTGCACCAGCACCCATTACCACCACCACCACCGCTTACCGGAGCCAATACCATACCGGTACAACAATACCAGCAAGTTAACCGGGTGGAGGAAAATCATGATCAACCGCCACCGCCGGCACCTTTGGGCCGGAATGTTTACGAGGACCCACATTTGTGCTGTGTTGTCTTTGTCACTGAGCCAACCGACAGGCAAAGTGTGCATCGCCGCTCCATGGAAGTAAACGCCGTGATGCCGGCGGTTCCCAAGTACATGTTGTGGTCAGATCAGGAAATCACCTGGTCGTTCAAGGATCACCCCAAGATCATGCCGAATCCGGGTGGTTACGCTCTTGTTGTGGACCCAATCATGCGAGGGCCAGAGACTCGAGTCAAGTTCAGCAAAGTGCTGATAGACAATGGAAGCAGCATAAACATCATGTACAAGCATACGATGCACACGCTGGGGATAACAGAAAACATGCTCCAGCCAACTCACACCACTTTCCATGGAATCGTTCCGGGATTGTCCTGTGCACCGGTAGGAAAAGTCCGGGTGGACGTATCTTTCGGAGGACGTGACAACTGCCGGGTGGAAAACATTCTGTTCGAGGTGGTGGACCTGGACAGTCCCTACCATGCACTGCTAGGGAGACAGGCATTGGCAGCTTTCATGGCTACAACTCATACAGCTTATCTCAAAATGAAGATGCCGGCACCTCGTGGACCCTTGACTGTGGTGGGAAACTACAAAGTCTCACTGGAAACAGCGTCTGCCGGATCAAACCTGGCGGAAACGCTGGTGATCGCAGAGGAAAAAGAAGGATGCAAACCGCGATTGCGGCTGGCTCGGTCCTCACAGTTGAGCTTAGCGGCAATGAGTGGAAACTTGGGCACACCGGCATTCAAGCCGACGAATGAAACAAAGGACATTGTGCTGGATCCGGCTTACCCAGAGCGCACCGTTCGTATCGGTGCCGGACTGAATCAAGCATAGGAAAGCGCGCTCGTCGCCTTCCTCCGTGAGAATCGGAATATCTTTGCCTCGGTCTATCGATGACTTGGTAGGTGTTCCGAGGAGCTGGCTGAGCACTCTCTAAACGTCCGGAAGGATGCCAAGCCGGTGCGACAACCTTTGCGCCGGTTCGCTGAAGATAGGAGGAAAATCATCGGAGAAGAGGTGACAAAACTGTTGGTTGCCGGATTCATTGTGGAGGTCACGCATACAGAATGGCTGGCCAATCCGGTAATGGTTGAGAAGAAGAAGGACGAGAACCTGGAGGCAAAAGCTCCAAAGGTGTGGCGCATGTGCATCGACTACACCAACCTCAACAAGGCTTGCCCAAGAGATCCTTTCCCTCTGCCCCGTATCGATCAGGTGATTGATTCTACTGCTGGGTGTGAGTTGTTGTCTTTCCTTGATGCTTATTCCGGTTTCCACCAAATTCCCCTGAAAAAGGAAGATCAAATAAAAACTGCGTTCATTACCCCGCACGGGGCTTATTGCTATGTCACTATGCCTTTCGGTTTGCACAACGCTGGTGCAACGTAGCAGCGCTGTATGCAAAAATGCTTGTTTGATCAAATTGGGAAGAATGTGCAAGTTTATGTAGACGATATCGTGATAAAAACAAAGGTAAAAGATACCCTAATTGACGATATCCGGCAAACATTTGATAACTTGAGAAGGTTTCGGATGAAACTTAATCCGGCAAAATATACCTTCGGTGTCCCTGCCGGAAAGCTGCTTGGTTTCCTTGTGTCAAGCCGGGGCATTGAAGTGAATCCGGTAAAAACCCGGGCGATAGAAAGAATGACTGTCCCGCAGGAACTAAAGGATGTGCAGAAGTTTACCGGAAGCTTGGCGTTGCTAAGCCGGTTCATAAGCAGGTTGGGAGAAAAGGCTTTGCCGCTCTATGCCTTAATG
The DNA here is from genome assembly GCF_022539505.1 of Lolium rigidum. NCBI lineage: Eukaryota > Viridiplantae > Streptophyta > Magnoliopsida > Poales > Poaceae > Lolium > Lolium rigidum. Next base: position 18,275,950 of record NC_061511.1, on the reverse strand, counting down.
AAAAAATCCGATACTTTTGTCTGGATCCCACAGGCAGACGCAGCGTTCAAAGAGCTAAAAAAGATGCTAGCCACAGCACCGGTGTTGGCCTCGCCTTTGGAAAGAGAGCCCATGTTGTTGTACATCGCAGCAACTAACCGGGTTGTAAGTGTTGTGGTGGTGGTAGAAAGAGAGGAAGAAGAAAAAATCATGCAGAGGCCGGTATATTACTTGAGCGAGGTGCTCTCCCTCTCAAAACAAAACTACCCCCATTTCCAAAATATGACCTACGGCGTGTACATGGCCGCCACCAAGCTCAAACACTATTTCGAGGAGCACCCCATGAAAGTGGTGAGTGAAGCACCCATTTCAGATATCATGGGCAACAAAGATGCCAGCGGCAGGATTGCGAAATGGGCAATTCAACTGTCACCGTACGTGCCGGTATACGAAAGAAGAGATGCCATAAAATCACAAGTCTTGGCTGATTTCCTGGTTGATTGGGCGGAAATGCAATACAAGCCGCCGGAGAACAAAATAGAATACTGGAAGATGCACTTTGACGGATCCAAGCTCAAAGAGGGTCTGGGTGCCGGTGTGGTACTCACCTCACCAAAGGGAGATCATCTCCGGTATGTTTTGCAAGTGCATTTCAGTGCGTCAAACAATGTCGCTGAGTATGAGGCTCTAATCCATGGGCTCAAGGTCACAAAAGAAATCGGTGCGCACCGGATCATTTGCTACGGCGATTCAGATCTTGTGGTACAACAGTGTTCCGGAGATTGGGATGCAAAAGATGCCAACATGGCTTCATACCGGTTTCATGTGCAAAAGATTGCCGGCTTCTTTGAAGGGTGTGAGTTTCACCATGTGCCGCGGGCTGAAAATGATGCCGCGGATGCCTTATCCAAGCTAGGTTCGTCCAGGCAAGAGATTCCTCCCGGAATAGCCTTGGCGCACTTAAGAGTTCCATCAATCAAGCCAAGTCCGGAGTCGGAATCAATTTTCGTACCGGAATCACACGCGGTGCCGATGGATATTGACGAAGGAAACCCGGGGACTGTTCCGGCACACTCGGGGACTGCTCCGGCAAACTCGGGGACTGCGCCGGTAAGCTCGGGGACTGCGACGCCCATACCGGAAGAAGCAATGCTTGTGGACAGCATGGACATAGATGTACTGGTGTTTGTGGTTAGAGAAGCACCATCTTGGGTTAAACCTATTAAGGAATTCCTGATCAACGGCACCTTGCCGGTTGACGAAACTGAGTCAAGGAGAATCCAGCGGAGAGCTAAAGCATACACCTTCATTAATGGCGAGGTGTACAAGAGAAGTGTTACCGGTGTCCTTCAAAGATGTGTGGAACCGGAAGAGGGAAAGGAGATGCTCAAGGAGATTCACCAAGGAGAGTGTGGGCACCACGCCTCGTCAAGGGCGCTGGTGGAAAAAGTATTCCGGCATGGATTCTACTGGCCCACGGCTTTGGAAAATGCTGAGGATTTGGTAAGGAAGTGCAATGGTTGCCAGAGGTACGCCAAGCAAAATCATACCCCAGCTTCCGGCTTGAAAACCATACCGTTTGTTGGGGGAATAACCCCCGGTATGCCAAAGGCATGCCAAACCGGATGGCCTGTGCCATCAAGATACCGGTTTAATGTTTATACCGGAACCTGAGGTTAAGAGTTTAGCTAAGTGGAGCTAAGCCGGTATTCCCAAGAGGGGTATACCGGAACCCGGTAAAGAAGATACCGGAAAGGAGAGCCTGTCGGCAGGACTGGTCAAAGATTCTCCCCAGAGCTAGAGGACAAAGATGAGCTAAGCAAAGTGACTTTTGACCAAGGGCTGACGATAAAGAGAAGGGTGACGGTCAAAGAAGCCGGAGGACGTCAGCGCCTCTGATTAAAGAGGACTCCGGTGTCATCCATGATTAAAGTAGCTTTGTAAAGTAGTTTGTCTAGTCAAAGATGCCATTAGGGTTTCTTCCAGTGTAAGCCACCCTCTCCCCTATATAAGGAGAGGGGGCAGCCCTTCTTCACGGGCACGCAACGAGACCGTAGAGAGATCCGTGTACTGAGAAACTTGTAACCATGTTGAGTTCAATGAAGCTAGCGATCTAGTAAAGGGTTCTTCCCCTTGTCTCTCTTCTTGCATACCGGCCTTTGGTTGTGTTCTTGAGGAAAGCATCCGGAAGTTCTTCCCATCTAATCGCAAACCCTCCCCCGAATCCTCATACGTCCATTCGGCCCCAACTTAAGCCATCCTATGGCATCCGCTCGTTCACCACGACGACGGTTGGCGCCCACCGTGGGGCATGAAGTGGCGCATGCTTGGAGTACACATTCGGGCGGGCCTCCTCGAGTTCGCCGGCGAGCGGACGGTGTCTGCGCTTGTGCAGAGCTTCTATTCCATCGATTTCATCAACGACAACGCGGGCTGCTTCGCCAACGGCGGCATCTTCCCCAAGAACGGCCGCGTCATCGAGTTCGGCAGCCACCGCATCTACTTCGGCACCGTCCCTGTGCGCCAGCGCCTCTCGCCGGTGCTGGTGGCACCGGACCCGCCAAGATGGCTCTGTGCTGGTCGCGCGCCCGGCAGCGTCGAGGTAATGATGACCGGTGTGGCTGGTGCAGGAAAGGAGGTGGAGGCTGAAGGTGCTGGTCGCGCGGTTTCGACCCGTGCGGCTAAGCCACCGCTGGAGCGCGACGCAGGCGCGGCGGGAGCATCATCCGCGCCACCGGCAACGCCTCTCCAAACGGCGATGAACGCGCTGGCGACCCCCATCGCGCAGAACATCGACCCGGCAGCGGCTCAAGCGGAGCTGGAGGCGCAGCGCCTGAGGATACTCGAGAGCGGCAAAGACGTCGTCAAGGCGCGGCGCGAGCTGAACCTAACCGTACGTGAGTATAACGCTGCCCATGGCTTTGCTTCTGTTAGCGCTCATGCTGCTAGGATACCGGAAAACCGGCTAAAAGCTCGCAATCTAGATCGGGATTTGCGTAAGGAAGTTCTTACCGGTAAAAGTACCTCTGCATCTGTTAGCATTGTAGAGAAACCTAAGTACAGCAGTCCGGATAAAACAATAAAAGCTGCTAAGGCTGCTGTAGATCTGTGTGATTCGCTTACCGGAGAGGCTCTGGCAAAACAACAAGAGCGTGTCAGAGAGCTGCTTGACGCTGTAGAGCAGCAGAACGCTGAGCAGCTGGCTAGGCTGAACAAAGCAATAGCCTCGAAATCCGCGCGTTCAACAAAGAATGCCGGAAGCAAGTCCCAGGGGCAGGCCTCATCCCCCCATCCGGACAGAAGAAAAGAAAAAGAAGTGAACGCACGGCAGATGACTGTGTATGATCCGGTCCTTGCCGGTAAACAGAAAGCCGGGCAACACGATGCCGGTAGAAAAAGCCAAGGGGCAGAGCGAGGCTACGCCAAAGAGGGCTATGCCGGAAACAAACATGCCGGTAAACATGAAACCGGGCAAAACTATCCGGCTGCAAGGGCAGCGTATGATGAAGATGAGGAAGAGATGCCTCCACCAAGGTACCGGCAGGCAAGGGCCGCGGCACCGGAACGTTACGATGAAGCTGATTCTAACAGACCGGCAGCATACCGGAACCCTCTGGGAGAACGCTTGGGAGAGAGATACTTACCGGAACGGGATGCGAGGCACCGTCTGGATAGAGTATACTTGTCGGAAATGATCGAGGAGGAAGGTCCTCCAGGTCCAAAGTGCTTTGGCCCAAGAATCATGAGAGAAAAGCCACCGGTTCGCAACTTCACGTTGCCCCGAGACACAAAAACGTACGATGGCACTACGAAGCCGGAAGATTGGCTCGCGGATTACGTGACCGCGGTATACGTCGCTGGAGGCGGAGGAACCGTAGCCGGAGGAGGAAACCGGCGTTGGGCCGTAAGGATCATACCGTCGTTTCTGGTTGGACCGGCAAGAATCTGGCTAAACAACTTGCCGGCAGGAAGCATAAATGGTTGGCTGGATTTTGAGGAGGCTTTTGTGAGCAATTTCAGCAGTACCTATCAGAGGCCAAACAGGCCGCAGCAACTTGCTCCGTGTGCACGGCGCCCGAACGAAACGGACCGGGATTATCCGGCCCGGTGGAACACCATAAGGAACTCTTGCGAAGGAATAATCGAGGCGCGAGGCCATTGCTTGGTTCAGCGGTGGGTGCAAAAGAGGTTCGCCGTTGTGGCAAAGGCTGCGGCGGAACATGCCGACAACGTTGGCGGAGATGATACGTGTGGCGGATAACTATGCGTTGGGAGACCCAACGCAGCCGGCGACTGCAACCTGAACCGGAACAGCTACGCCAAGAGCAACACCGGGACAACCGGAACAACAAGAGGAGAGAAGATTTTCCGGATCGAAGGTACGGTCCGCAGCAAGTTGCTGCTGTGCAGGAGGACTCTGATGCCAGTGGCAGCCAGAGGCGAAGAACCGGATCGCAGCCATGGGCGGGTCCAAAGAAACAATGGGTGGAAAAGAAACCCTGGGTCCAGAAAAGAAACTGGCAAGAACCCGCAAAGTACACCATGGAAGCTGCCATGGATCAACCTTGCCGGTGGCACACACCGAATCCGGCACACCCGTCAAACCATCTGACGAAGGATTGTACCTGGACCAAGTACTTGATGGAAAAAGGGGCGGTAAAAGATGCCCAAGGGCGAGGAGGCAATGCAATGATGCCACCACCGGACATGCCGCGGCAGCAGCAGATGCCGCCACCACCACCGCTTACCGGGCCAAACGCTCTACCGGTGCAGCCAAACCGGCAGCAGTACCAGCAAGTTAACCGGGTGGAACAAGATGGTAACCGGCTACCTCCACCGCCACCTTTAGGCCGGAATGTTTACGAAGACCCACATGTGTGCTGTGTTGTTTTTGTCACTGAGCCGACAGACAGGCAGAGTCTACATCGCCGCTCCATGGAAGTGAATGCCGTGATGCCAGCGGTGCCCAAATACATGCAGTGGTCCAACCAGGAAATTGCTTGGTCGATCAAGGATCACCCCAAGATCATGCCGAATCCGGGTGGATATGCTCTTGTTGTGGACCCAATCATGAAAGGGCCACAGACTCGAGTAAAGTTCAGCAAGGTGCTGATAGATAATGGCAGTAGCATCAACATCATGTACAAGCATACCATGCATACGCTGGGCATAACAGAAAACATGCTTCAGCCAACGCGCACAACTTTCCATGGAATCGTTCCGGGTTTGTCCTGCGCACCGGTTGGAAAAGTCCGGGTGGACGTGGCATTCGGAGGACGTGACAATTGCCGGGTGGAAAATCTGGAGTTTGAGGTGGTGGATCTAGACAGTCCATACCATGCATTGCTGGGGAGACCGGCATTGGCAGCTTTCATGGCCTCAACCCATACGGCTTACCTCAAGATGAAGATGCCGGGACCTCGTGGACCACTAACTGTGGTGGGAAACTACAAGGTCTCGCTGGAAACGGCGTCTGCCGGATCGAACCTAGCGGAATCGCTGGTGATCGCGGAGGAAAAGAAAAGGATGCAAACAGCTGTCGCGCTGGCCCAGTCCTCACAGTTGAGCTTAGCGGCAATGAGTGCAAGTCTGAGTGCTCCGGCATTCAAGCCAACAAATGAGACAAAGGACATTGTGTTGGACCCGGCCTACCCAGAGCGCACCGTTCGTATCGGTGCCGGCCTTGATCAAGCATAGGAAAGCGCGCTCGTCAGCTTCCTCCGTGAGAATCGGAATATCTTTGCCTGGTCAACTGAAGACTTGGTAGGTGTTCCGAGGGAGCTGGCTGAGCACTCCTTGAACGTTCGGAAAGATGCCAAGCCGGTGCGACAACCTTTGCGCCGGTTCGTCGAAGATAGAAGAAAGATCATAGGAGAAGAGGTAACCAAACTGCTTGTTGCCAAATTCATTGTGGAGGTCACGCACACGAGTGGCTGGCCAATCCGGTGATGGTTGAAAAGAAGAAAGATGAGAACCTGGAGGCAAAAGCTCCCAAGGTGTGGCGCATGTGCATCGACTACACCAACCTCAACAAAGCTTGCCCAAGAGACCCTTTCCCTTTGCCACGAATCGATCAAGTGATTGATTCAACCGCTGGGTGTGAGTTGTTGTCCTTCCTGGATGCCTATTCCGGTTTCCACCAAATTCCCTTGAAAAAGGAAGATCAAATAAAAGCTGCGTTCATTACCCCGCACGGGGCTTACTGCTATATCACTATGCCCTTTGGTTTGCGCAACGCTGGTGCAACGTACCAGCGCTGTATGCAAAAATGCTTGTTTGATCAAATCGGAAAGAATGTGCAGGTGTACGTGGATGACATCGTGATAAAAACTAAGGTAAAAGATACCCTGATCGATGATCTCCGGCAAACATTTGATAACCTAAGGAGGTTCCGGATGAAACTCAATCCGGCAAAATGCACTTTCGGTGTCCCTGCCGGCAAGCTGCTGGGTTTCCTCGTCTCGAGCCGAGGCATTGAGGTCAATCCGGTAAAGATCCGGGCAATCGAAAGAATGACAATACCACAGGATTTGAAGGACATACAAAAGTTTACCGGAAGCTTAGCATCGCTAAGCCGGTTCATAAGCGAGGTTGGGAGAAAAGGCCTTGCCATTATATGCCTTAATGAGAAAATCCGATAAGTTCGTCCGGACCCCTCGAGTCAGGACGCAGCGATTCAAAGAGCTGAAAACAATGTTAGCTACCGCGCCAATATTGGCTTCGCCGTTGGAAAGAGAACCCATGTTGTTGTACATAGCAGCAACCAACCGGGTCGTGAGTGTTGTTGTGGTAGTAGAAAGAGAAGAGGAAGGAAAAACCGTCCAGAGGCCGGTATACTACCTGAGCGAGGTGCTCTCCCTCTCAAAGCAAAACTACCCGCACTTCCGGAAAATGACCTATGGCGTGTTTATGGCCGCCACAAAGCTCAAGCACTACTTCGAGGAACATCCTATGAAGGTGGTGAGTGAAGCACCCATCTCCGACATCATGTGCAACAAAGACGCCAGCGGCCGGATTGCGAAATGGGCGATACAGATATCACCATACGTACCGGTGTATGAAAGAAGAGATGCCATAAAATCACAAGCTCTGGCTGATTTCCTTGTTGATTGGGCGGAGATGCAATACAAACCGCCGGATCAGAAGATAGAATACTTGGAAAATGCACTTTGATGGATCCAAGCTCAAGGAGGGTACAGGTGCCGGCGTGGTGCTTACTTCACCAAAAGGAGATCACCTCCGGTATGTTCTGCAAGTACATTTCAGGGCATCGAACAATGTCGCTGAATATGAAGCTTTGATCCATGGGCTTAAGGTCGCAAAGGAAATCGGTGCGCACCGGATCATTTGCTATGGAGATTCAGATCTTGTGGTACAGCGAGTGTTCGGAGATTGGGATGCAAAAGATGCCAACATGGCCTCGTACCGGTTTCACGTGCAAAAGATTGCCGGATTCTTCGAAGGTTGTGAGTTTCACCATGTACCGCGTGCAGAAAATGAAGCTGCGGATGCTTTGTCCAAGATAGGCTCATCCCGACAAGAAATTCCTCCCGGAATAGCTCTGGCGCACTTGAGGGTACCATCAATCAAGCCAAGTCCCGAGTCGGAATCAATTTTTGTTCCGGAGTCACACATTGTGCCAATGGATATCGATGGAGGGAACCCGGGGACTGCTCCGGCGAACCCGGGGACTGTTCCGACAAGCTCGGGGACTGCCGTGCCTATACCGGAAAAGACGATGCTGGTGGATAGCATGGAGATAGATGCACCGGTGTTTTTGGTTCGAGAGATACCATCATGGGTTAAACCTATTAAGGAATTCCTGATCAACGGCACCTTGCCGGTTGACGAAAATGAATCAAGGAGAATCCAAAGAAGGTCCAAAGCATACACATTCATCAATGGTGAGGTGTACAAGAGAAGCGTTACCGGTGTCCTTCAAAGATGTGTGGAACCGGAGGAAGGGAAAGAAATGCTTGAGGAAATTCACCAAGGAGAATGTGGGCATCATGCTTCGTCAAGGGCGCTAGTAGCAAAAGTGTTCCGGCATGGGTTCTATTGGCCCATTGCTTTGGAGAACGGCTGAGGATTTGGTAAGAAAATGCAACGGGTGCCAGAGGTACGCCAAGCAAAATCATACCCCGACGTCCGGTTTAAAGACAATACCGCTGACATGGCCATTTGCTGTTTGGTGCCTGGACATGGTTGGCCCATTCAAGACTGCAAGGAGCAGCATGACTCACATCTTGGTCATGGTGGATAAGTTCACCAAATGGCTAGAAGTAAAACCTATCGCAAAGTGTGATGGGCATACAGCTGTGAAATTCTTGAAGGATATCATCTTGCGATATGGATACCCGCACAGCATCATCACTGACAATGGAACCAACTTTGCTCAAGGGGAGTTCAAAAGGTTCTGTGAGGATAAGAATATCCGGTTGGATTTGTGCTCAGTGGCACACCCACAAGGCAACGGCCAGGTGGAAAGAATGAATGCTTTGGTACTCTCCGGTATCAAACCCAGACTCATTGACGCAGTGGAAAGAGCACCGGGGTGTTGGCTTGATGAGATACCATCAGTGTTGTGGAGCATAAGAACAACCCCAAACCGGTCTACCGGATACACTCCCTTTTTCATGGTCTATGGAGCAGAAGCAGTGATACCAACCGACATCATCCATGATTCACCAAGGGTACAGCTCTATACTTGAGCAAGAGGTCAAAGAGGCCAGAGAAAATGATGTGGACTTGCTAGAAGAAGCAAGAGAGCTAGCGTTGGCAAGAACAGCCATTTATCAGCCAAAACCTAAGACGCTATCATGACCGGAAAGTCAATCCAAGAGTTTTCCGGGAAGGAGATCTTGTGCTTCGCCTAGTGCAGCGCATCGAAGGCCGGCATAAGCTCTTGCCACCTTGGGAAGGTCCCTTCATTGTAAGCAAGGTGCTTCACAATGATGCATACTACCTGATTGATGCACAGGAGTGGAAAAAAGGAAAGGCGGACAAGTCCGGAGAGGAGAGCAAACGTCCATGGAACGTAGCTCTGTTGCGTCCTTTCTACTCTTGAAGTGGTGGTGTAAGAAGTTCCTTTTTTGTACCTTATATGCTATGAATAAAAGATGTCGGAACCTTGAATGAATCTCGGGGACTACCCCAACTTAAGTTGCATGTAACTTGTCTATTTTTTCAGTTTACCGGTTGCTTATTGAATGTCTTTTCCTTCCGGTTTAGTAGTGTGCAAAATCCTACCGGAGTCTTCGACTCTGCTGCTGTCCGAAAACCGGCTTCATGGCAAGCAAGATAAACCGGTAGGAGATAAGCACATGAATTGCGGAAGGGGAAAGCAGGAAAGAACAATCCGGAAAATGTAACTAACCCCGGTTAAACCGGTTTTTTGCAAAATTTCAAAGTTATTTCTAAGTTCAAGAAGATGCTTGTTTGGTGAAAGAACCTTGTGCTCATATGCCAAAGAACGCCCGGAGAAGGCCAGGCAGAGCCAAGGCAAAAGAACCAAGTATGCATCAAATTGGATGCGGAGACAATTGAGAAATCTTTGCAGTGCAAGATAAAAGCCAAACCAAAGCAATGTGCTAAAACGAACTTAAGATAATTAACTACCGGCATAACTCACCGGCAGAAAATGTTGTACCACAGCCAAAAGCAGGTTTAAAGTTTTACATCATAGACCCCGGCATTCCGGGGCAGAATTTAACGAACGTTGTTTCAAAGATAAGCAGGACCAACAAACAGATAGCAGGCAAACACTTCAAGGAGAGTAATCACGTAGCAGGGGCTTCCGGAGGAGCAGCGCCGGCATCAGCGTCGTCCAGGACCTCGTCTTCGGCTTCATCCTCCTCCTCGGCCGAGATAGTCCTCGACGCCGGGGAGGGGAGGGATGAAGGTGCGCATGTCGGCATACTCCGCGATGCGGTACGCGCGATCCTGCCGCTTGGCGGAGAGGATCGGGTCCCGGATCGGTTTCGCGTCTTCACGCACGCCGGTGAGGGCGTCCAAATCGAGCTCCGGGTACCGGGAGCGAGGCGACGCGAAGGGCGGAGTCAGCTCCGAGCGCGGGCAGCGAAGCACTGCCACTCGCGGATCCTCCGGCCGGCACCCTTGAGGCGATCGCTGATGAGGGAGAAGGTGTCCGGCACCTCCTCGCCGAGGCCATAAAGTCCTGTATAGCTGGGTAGCTACATCAGGGATGTCCGAGAGATTGCGGTCTATGCAGCGCATATGGGACACCCGCGCGTTAAGCGCGACCAGATGGTCCTTGGGCGTCCATGGCACGGCAAGATCCGCTTGGCCTTTGTCCTTGCGCTGCGCGTCAACCTTCTTGACGGCGTACCTCTGCGAGTCCGGAAAGAGACCTGTGCGAAGAAAGAAAAAGGTTAAGGAAAAGAGTCCGGAAGAAAACGAGACTGAAAAGAAAAGAGTCCGGAAGAAAAAGAGACCGGAAGGAAAAAAGTCCGGAAGAAAAAGATAAGAGAACTTACGATAGGCGAGGGCGTCGGTCTGCAGGATCAAGCGATCGCATTCCTTGTGCTCCTCCTCCAGCCGCGCGGCCTTCTCCTCGGCAGCCTTCCGGCCCTTGGCCGCCTCCTCCGGCTCAGCCGAGCGGCACCACGTTGGCGTTGTCTGGCGTCCTCCAATGCCTCCTCCATCTTGGCCGCCGCGTCAGCTGCAGCGGCCTCGAAGGCCTTGGCATGGTCAAGCCCCAGTTGGATGAGCTGGGTCTTGAGCTCCCGGTGGCTGGTCTGGAGGGCGTCCAACTCCTCCTTGTGCTGCCGGATGAGCTGGTCCTTCTCCCCTGTAACCGGAAAAGGAAGTGTTAACAAGGTTATACTAGTAAAAATGGAAAAGAAACCAAGGAAAGAATCATACGTTGGGCGGTAGCCAGCTGCTCCTTGAGAGCATCGATGGAAGCTTCCGGAACCACTGTTAAGCAGAAATTGCGAATGTTAGGAGGGAAAGGTTTCCGGAAAGAAAGATGCCGGCAAAACGAAAATTTACCTTGGCACTTGTCGTGTGCCTCAGCGAGCTCCCGATGCTCCCATAGAAGCTCCTCGAAGAGGGCCTTCCGAGCGTCAGCTGTGACCTGTTCAAGGAAAAGAAGTTTTAAGTTAAGTTTTGCGCTAAGAACAAGGTTCTTAACCCGAAACTCGGGGACTGGCAGTGCCGGTTTTGCGTTAAGATTTTAAGTTAAGGTTTGCGCTAAGAACAAAGTTCTTAACCCGAAACTCGGGGACTGGCAGTGCCGGTTTTGCGCTAAGTTTTAAGTTAAGTTTTGCGCTAAGAACAAGGTTCTTAACCCGAAACTCGGGGACTGGCAGTGCCGGTTTCGCGCTAAGTTTTGAGTTAAGTTTCGCGCTAAGAACAAGGTTCTTAACCCGAAACTCGGGGACTGGCAGTGCCGGTTTCATGCTAAATTTTTAAGTTAAGTTTTGTACTAAGAGCTGCGCTCTCACCACAAAACTCGGGGACTGGGAAGATAGACAAGAGAGAAACCGGCATGAAACCAAAGAAAAGATAAGACCAAGCTGGAAACAAAGAAACCGGTAAGGATTGAGAAAAGTTAGAAAAACGTACCATCAAGTTGTTCGTGGCATCATACCACGCGCTGTCGAGCTCTTTCACGGCATTGCGGAGCCGCATGAAGTGCTCCTCGGACGACCGGTCCCCAGGCCGGATCGGGAGCCGGTAGCCTATCCTTGCCCAAGCCGCGGGTCGCCGGACTTATGTCCGCGGCGTTCCACTTCTGGGCGTAGGGCAGAAGGTGCCCCAAGTCTCGGCCTTGACGCTTGAACTCCGTAATGCGGCCAAGGAGGCCGGTGGGCTTCGCGGCGGCATCTTTGGCGGCCTTGGCGACGTGCGGCACCAAGGGCTGCTGGCCGCCGGAGGAAGCGGCGGAGGCCGTCGCCTTCCCCTTGACGAGCTTGGAGGTCTTGGGCGGCGCAGCGGCAGAAGTGGCCCCGAGGGCTTTGGCGCGAGGAGCACCTGGCGGCGGCATCAGGAGGGAGCGTGGAGACGGAGGAGCGCTGGGTGCATCACCCGTTTTAGAACCTTCGGCGCGGAAGATTCCGGCGCGGAAGATGTTGTTTTTCGAGGACGGGAGGAGCTGGAGGCTCCGCCCGCCCGGCCGGTTTCTTCTTCGCCGGCGCCGATGTTGCTGGCGCCGGTGTCTTGGGTTTCGGAGGGAAGGAAGAGTCCTCCTCCGTGCGGTGATCCGACGGTGAAGGGGCCGCACGCCCCGAATTTGTTGTGCCCCCGAAAGGGAGGCGGAGATGTTGCCGGCACCGAGGTGATGCCGGGCTTGAGCGAGGAGGAGGGGTTGAGGTCCTTGCGGATCCCTCAGAGCCCGATGGCCTTGGGCCAAGCTTGAGCGCAGGGCTGAGAAAAAGAAAGAAAAGACAGTTGGAAAAATGCAAACGGAAAAAGAACTTGGCGAAAAAGAGGCAAGCCGGAAAATGAGTAACTTACCCGGAAGAGGTTGGCATCGCTTTGCGCCCGTAGCGACGCATGCCCACCTGCTTCTCCCCCAGGGGCTCGGTCCGGAAGCGCTTGGAGGGAGGGGCCTGGCTGCCACCGGCATCAGATGCCGGCTGTTTCTTCTTTTGGCCCTGGGCCATGAGTTTGTCTACAAACTCAGAGCCCGCCTCGGCACGCAGGGGCGGCACATGCTCATGGATCTATGGATAAGGTTTGGCTAAGAAGCGGTTCGCAGAAAAGCGATAGCGGATAGATAAAAGAAGCCGGAAGAGAAGATACCTCAAGCGTGACCAAGTCGTCGGCGGACCCGGTTGGCTTCGGCGGAGACCGGCCAAGGCGCGCTGCCGGGGTCTTGCCCATCTTCAAGTCTTTCCAGAAGACGTAAGGATCCGGGTCGAAGGAGTCGAGGGCGCGAGGCTGGCAAGGTCCACGTCGCTGCCGCCGATGAGGGGAAGCGGTCCTTGGCCTGAAACGAGGAAAAAGCAAGATTAGCAAGAGCGAGAAAGCTACCGGTCGGAGACAACCCCTGTCGCGTAATCCCTTACTTCTTGGGTCGGAGGATTATCGGTGCGAGAGGGAAGGAGGCCCCATTCCCAATCAGAGGGCATAGCAGTTTGGCAAATCTGCTTAGCCTTGCGAACAACATCCCTTTTGCTAAGAGGACGGCCTGTGATCTTGGTAGGATCGCCTGGGCCGTACATCTCGCTCATCCTATGAGCGCGGCGCTTTAGAGGAAGCACCCGGCGCGAAATGAAAGTGCGGATGATGTCATCCGAGCAGATCTTGGTCTCTTTCTTCAAAGAGGTCAAGAAGCGTACCACCCGGCTGGTTTCAGCATGACCCGACTTCGGGTTATAGCTCCAGTTGGTCCTGCTGGGGGGCCCCGCTTCGAAGGGAGGAAGATCGATGAGATCGGCGCGGCCGGTGTTCTTCACGTAGAAGAAAGTCCCTTGCCACAACCGGCAAGATTCGAGGCCGGAAAACTTAAAAAAGGGGCTCCCTTGACGGGAGCCGACAATGCAAGACCCGCACTGAACGGGGGGCTTGGGTTTAGGAATATCTTTGCCCTGAACGGAGTTAATCCGAAGAGCAAAGAAGCGAGCAAACGTCTCACGAGTGGGACGAATGCCGATATAGGCCTCCATGAAGGTGGCGTAGCAAGAGAGGTAGAAAATGGCGTTGCCAGGAAGGTGGTGAGGTTGGAGTTTATAAAAATCTAAAAAGGAGCGGAAAAAGGGAGAGGCGAGGAAGGCCGAAGCCACGCTCAAAGTGAGCTAGAAAGACAACGTATTCGTCATCTTCGGGATCCGGTTCGATTTCGTCATCCGGAATCCGGCGAGAAACTCCTTCCGGAATCCGTCGAGACCGGTATAACCAATCTATTTCAAATTGGGTGACAACGGAACCCATCCAGGCTCCGCGGGTAATTGGGGAAGGCTCCTCACCGGAAGATTGGCTGGAGCTGCTGGAGGTTGCGCTACCGGAAGCTTGGCTAAAGCTACCGGATTCTAGGGGGCCACCGGACTCTTGGTGGCTACCGGATTCCTGCTGATTGCCGGAATCGGTTTCCATCGGATCAGAAGCCGTGGATTCGCCGGGAGAGGGTCTACGGCGCTTGAGAGAAAGGGAAGAAGAGGATGCAGAGGTGGACCCCTCGCCAGACATTGCGAGGAGAGGCGAAGAAACAGAAATCCCAAACTTGAACCCCGCGTGAAGATCTACGAGTAAGAAGAAAACCAAGGAAAAAGAGGAAATAAGAACACGAAACACCCAAGATCTGGAAAGCAACCAGAGGACAAGTGAAGCAAGATTGGTACCTACCTTAAGTGGCAGAGTCGCTGAAGGAGTCGTTTGCTGGCGGCGGAACGGACCTGCGGCCGCCGGAGAGCACCGTCGGCGGCGAGGCGGAGAAGCTCGCGAGGAAACGCGAATGCGGCGGGCACGACGGGGTTGCTGCCGAAGATCTCCGCACGGCGAAGTCCAACAGGGGCGCGGCGTGAGCTCGCCGGGCGCCGAAGCTTGAACGAGCGACGGCGGACGGAGAACGGCGGTGGCGCAACGGCTTGGAGCTCTGTGCGCGAAGGAGGAGAATGCGAAGAAGATGAAGAGGAACGGGCAGTTGCGTTTATATAAGAGAGAGAAAGTGGGCAGGGAACCGCTGGGCCGCGGCGGTTCGCCTCGCGGCCCACGACGGTTCGCGCCTTGGGCCGCCACGTGGTGAGGGAGTACACGCGAAGAAACACGGAGCCACACGGAGGCGCACACGGAATCCCGAAGAGGTAGTGGGATCAGCTGCGGTGCATTAAATGAGCGCGCGGGAGTCGAAGGGAAGTGACCCACGACACTGGCGCGTCAGTCACAGTGCGCATGTCTCTGTCAGGCGCGGGGCCCGAGATATTCTCGACTTCGCCGAGGAAGCAATAAAGACACATGATACCGGACAATGGAGATGCCGGAACGAGCTTTGCAAGGAGAAGAAAAAGAACAAGGGTAAAGGTGCCGGAACTAGGCTCATGACATGAGCATTTAAACCGGTATCCGAGGAAAATAAGAACACGGCATGGCACTGTAGGATAGAATCCTCCGAGGCTATACCGGCTTCGGGGACTAATGTTGGGGGAATAACCCCGGTATGCCAAAGGCATGCCAAACCGGATGGCTTCGTGCCGTCAAGATACCGGTTTAATGTTTATACCGGAACACTGAGGTTAAGAGTTTAGCTAAGTGGAGCTAAGCCGGTATTCCCAAGAGGGGTATACCGGAACCCGGTAAAGAAGATACCGGAAAGGAGAGCCTGTCGGCGGGACTGGTCAAAGATTCTCCCCGAGCTAGAGGACAAAGATGAGCTAAGCAAAGTGACTTTTGACCAAGGGGCTGACGATAAAGAGAAGGGTGACGGTCAAAGAAGCCGGAGGACGTCGGCGCCTCGATTAAAGAGGACTCCGGTGTCATCCATGATTAAAGTAGCTTTGTAAAGTAGTTTGTCTAGTCAAAGATGCCATTAGGGTTTCTTCCAGTGTAAGCCACCCTCTCCCCTATATAAGGAGAGGGGCAGCCCTTCTTCACGGGCACGCAACGAGACCGTAGAGAGATCCGTGTACTGAGAAACTTGTAACCATGTTGAGTTCAATGAAGCTAGCGATCTAGTAAAGGGTTCTTCCCCTTGTCTCTCTTCTTGCATACCGGCCTTTGGTTGTGTTCTTGAGGAAAGCATCCGGAAGTTCTTCCCATCTAATCGCAAACCCTCCCCCGAATCCTCATACGTCCATTCGGCCCCAACTTAAGCCATCCTATGGCATCTGCTCGTTCACCACGACGACACCGTTAACATGGCCATTTGCTGTTTGGTGCCTTGACATGGTTGGACCATTCAAAACCGCAAGAGGAAACATGACCCACATCTTGGTGATGGTGGATAAATTCACCAAATGGCTGGAAGTGAAGCCTATCGCAAAGTGTGATGGCCACACAGCGGTGAAGTTCCTAAAAGATGTCATCCTCCGGTATGGATATCCGCATAGCATCATAACTGACAATGGCTCAAACTTTGCCCAAGGAGAGTTCAAGCGGTTCTGTGAGAACAACAATATCCGGCTAGATCTGTGCTCAGTGGCACACCCGCAAGGCAATGGCCAAGTTGAAAGAACCAATGCACTGGTGCTTTCCGGTATAAAACCAAGGCTCATTGAACCACTCGAAAAGACACTGGGCTGCTGGCTGGATGAACTGCCATCAGTACTATGGAGCATAAGAACGACTCTAAACCGGTCTACCGGATACACTCCATTCTTCATGGTTTACGGAGCAGAAGCGGTAATACCAACCGACATTCTCCATGACTCACCAAGGGTGCAACTCTATACCGAAAAAGAGGTAAAAGAGGCCCGAGAAAACGATGTGGACTTGCTTGGAAGAAGCAAGAGAAGCGGCACTGGCAAGAACAGCCATTTACCAGCAAAACCTCAGACGCTATCACAGCCGGAAGGTTAACCCAAGAGTTTTCCAGGAAGGAGACTTGGTGTTACGCTTAGTGCAACGCACTGAAGGCCGGCACAAGCTCTCACCTCCTTGGGAGGGGCCATTCATTGTAAGCAAAGCTCTGCACAATGATGCCTACTACTTAATTGACGCACAGGAATGGAAAAAGGAAAGGCGGATAGATCCGGAGATGAGACCAAGCGTCCTTGGAACATAGCATTGTTGCGCCCTTTCTACTCATGAAGTTGTACTGTAAGAAGTTCCTTTTTGTACCTTATGCTATGAATAAAAGAATCCGGCACCTCGAATGTTTCTCGGGGACTGCCTCTATCAAACTTGCATGTAATATGTTTTTTCTTTCCGTTTACCGGTTGCTTGTTAAACATTTTTTCTTTCCGGTTTAGTAACGTGCTAAACCTACCGGAGTCTTCGACTCTGCTGCTGTCCGCAAACCGGCTTCATGGCAAGCAAGATAGACCGGTAGGAATTAAGCACGTGAACTGCAAAAAGAGGAAGTGGGAACGAACAATCCGGAAAGTTTAACTAACCCCGGCTTTGCCGGTTTTTTGTGAAAAATTTCGAATCTTGCCTAAGTTCAAGGAAGTGTTCGCTTGGCAAAAGAACTTTGTAACTCATACGCCAAAACACCCAAAAGAGGTAGGCAGAGGCAAAGGGAAAGAACCAAGTGTGCATCAAATTGGATACGGAAATGATTCCAGAATCTTCACAGTGCAAGATAAAGCAAACAACAAAAGCAACACGCTAAGTTAACCAACCAACATAACTTAATAAGTTGCCGGTATCCAAGATACCGGCATAAAGTTGTACCACAACCAAAATGATAAGTTTTATCTTACATCATAAACCCCGGCATACCGGGGTAGAATTTAACAAGCATTGTTTTAAGTTAACAGACATAGCAGAGAATATTCAGGCAAGGGGGGCTTCAGGGGGAGTAGCGTCAGCCTCTGGAGCTTCTGGGGGTGCGTCGCCAGCTTCCGGGAGCACGTCTCCGGCATCTTCATCCTCATCTTCTCCTTCCTCTTCATCGCTGAGGAAGTCCTTGATGTCGGAGGGAGGGGCGATGAAGGTGCGGACCGGCGCATAATCAGCAATCCGATAGGCACGATCCTGCCGCTTCGCGGTGAGGATCGGATCCGTATCGGTGGGAGCACCTTCGCGCACGCCTTGAAGAGCATGTAGGTCCAAATCCGGGTACCAGGAGCACGCGACGCGCAGCGTAGCATCGGCTCCGGCATGCGCGGCGGAGCACTGCCACTCCCGGATTCTCCTTCCGGCACCCTTCAGGCAGTCGGAGGTGAGCGTCAGGCTTGCCGGTACACTGCTTCTTCGAGCCAAAGCACCTTGAAGAGATGGATCGCCAAGTCAGGCAGATCCGCGAGGTTCCGGTCCACCGCGCGCATGTGAGTGATCCGGGCAGAAAGTGCAACCAGGTGATCATAAGGATCCCAAGCTGCATCCAGATTCCGGAATTCCTACGCAACCCGGCGCTCGGCCACCTTTTTCTGCGCGTGGGGCTGAGAGTCCGGAAAGAGCCCTAAGAAGCAAAGGAAAAAGATAAGGACACACTACCGGAAAATATAAGCTTGTAAGCGAAAAACCGGAAAAGAAAAGAGAAAAACTTACGGAGAGCGAGAGCGTCGTTTCGCGTGACCAGCTCATCGTACTCCTTCTGCTCCTCGGTTAAGCGGGCGACCTGGTCTTCAGCAGCCTTCTGGAACTTGCCCATTTCCTCCAGCTCTGCCCTCAGCACCGCAGTGGAGTTCGCGGAATCATCCACAACCTCCGCCAGCCTAGCCTCGGCTGCTGCCTTGGCACCCTTCAGCTCTTGCTCATGCCGGACCGCGGCCTGGATAGCCTGGTCCTTGAGCTCCCTGGAGATAGTCTTCTGGGCGTCCAAGGCCTTCTGGTGATCCCGGATGAGTTGCTCCTTTTCAGCTGGAGTCAGGAAAAAGGAATTTAAACAAAAATCTAACCGGTAAAGCACGGAAAGACAATGCAACCGGAGAAAGAACAGTAACTTGGAGGTTGCCAACCTGGGTCTTGAGGGCCTCAAGGGAGGCTTCCGGAATGGCTGTTAGGGAAAAATTCATAAGTACAAAGAAGCAAAATCTTTGCATAAGAAAAGAAGCCGGGTGCCCAAAGGAAACAAACCTTGGCAGTGGCTATGGGCCTCGGCAAGGTCCCGATGCTCCCAAAGAAGCTCCTCGAAGAGCTGCTTCCGGGCATCCGCGGTGCTCTGTTCAAAATGAAGTAACTATGAAAAAGCTGCCGGTTTCGAGAAATTTGAAAAAAGTTTCGCGCTCAGAGCTGCGCTCTGAACCCAAAACTCGGGGACTGGGAGGATATATATGAATCCGGAAAAAACAAAACCGGCATCAACAGAAAAGTTACAACAAAGTTGGTGAAACTTACCACCACGTTGCTGGTGGCGTCATGCCACGCATTGTCAAACTCCTTCACTGCACGCTTGAGTCGCATGAAGTGCTCTTCGGTGCTCCGGGGGCCGGCCGGGTCGATGGCAGGAAGCCGGTCCTTGCCCAGGCCGCGCGTAGCGGCGGACACATCCGCCTGATTCCACTTCTCAACGTAATCAAGCAGATGCCCCAGCTCCTTGCCCTCGCGCTTAAGCTCCGTAATCCGGCCAAGGAGGCCGGTAGCTCTCTCTCCAGCCACGACAGCGGCGGGGCCGGCGTGCAGCACCAGCGACTGCGGGCCGGAAGCCGTGCCTTTCCCCTTGAAGGGCTCAGACACGCGAAGCTTGGCGCCTTCTGGCGGCGGCGCTGGCTTGGCCGCAGAGGGTCCTTGGGCTGGCAGCGGCGGCGGCGCGTCCTTGGTGGGCTTGGCGGTAGGAGCTTCTGGCGGCGGCGTTGGCGTGGCGCCAGTTGGCTCAGAAACAGGAGTTTCTGGCGGCGGCGTTGAGCTTGCCGGCGCGGAAGAGTCCGGCACAGCCTTGGAGGGGGAAGAGCATGAGCTCTTCTTCTTCTTCTTCTTTTCCTTCGGGATGGGAGGAACTTGAGGTTCCGCCCGCCCGGCAGCTTCAGTGTCGGCGCCGATGTTGCTGGCACCGGTATCTTGTGTGTTTGGAGGAGGGACAAGATCCTCCTCCGCGCGGTGATCAGAAGTTGTAGGGGCCGCGCGCCCCGCACTTGGAGTGCCTTCCAACAGGGAGGCAGAAGGGCTGCCGGTACCTAGGTGTACCGGGCGTGAACAAGGAGGGGACGAGGTCCTGGCCGTTCCCTCGGAGCTCCCCGGCATCGTACCGGCAGCGCCCTTGGAGAGCGAGAGCGCAAGGCTAAAAAGAAAGAAAGAAAAGATAAGAAAAAGCAAGCGGAAGAAGAAGTTTGTGAAATCAGGCGGATAGAAAAATAGGAACTCGCCCGGAAGAGACAGGCATGCTCCTCTTCTTGCAGCGCCTCTTGCCTACTTCCTTGCCTCCAAGGATTTCCGTCCGGGGGCGTTTGGCAGGAGGGGCCTGGCTTGAACCGGCATCTGGTGCCGGGGCCTTGTTCTTTTTGCTCCCGGAGGCAAGCTTGTCCAGGAACTCCTGGCCAACCTCGGCCTGCAGGGGGGCTACGTGCTCATGGACCTGTGGGTTGGGGCTAGTTGAGGAAGCATCTACAGCAGAGAAATAACAATAAAAGCATAAGAGGCCGGAAGAGAAAACTACCTCAAGCACAGTAAGATCATCAACGGAGCCGGGAGCCTCAGACGAAACATTACCAGGGCACGAGGTGTGCGTGCGGCCCATCTTGAGATCCGTCCAAGACACGTAAGGATCTGGGTCAACCTTGTCCAGCGGGCGCTTCCGGCAAGGACCTCGCTTGTCCGATTCGATGCGAGGGAAGCGGTCCTTGGCCTGAAAACAAAAAGAAAGCCAGTCAGCTGCAGCATAAAAGTTACCGGTGGAGCAGCCCGGGTGGCAATCTCTTACTTCGTCGGTTGGAGGGTTGGTGGAGCTAAGAGGCACGAAGCCCCACTCCCAGTTATCCGGCATGTCCGTTTTGCAGATTTGTTTAGCTTTGAGGACTACATCTGCTTTACTTAGGGGGAGGCCGGTGATCTTGGTGGGATCGCCGGGACCGTACATCTCGCTCATCTTATGAGCCCGGCGCTTAAGGGGAAGCACCCGGCGTGAGATGAAAGCGCGGATGATGTCGTCAGAGCAGATGTTGGTCTCCCTCATCAGCTTCTCCATGAAGCGTACGACCCGGTTCGTCTCGATGTGATTCGTCCCAGGGAAGTAGCCCCAGTTGACCTTGGTGGGCGGCGCCGGGTTGAAGGCCGGCAGGTTGATGAGATCCGCGGCGCCATCGTTCTTCACGTAAAAGAACGTTGTTTGCCATAACCGGCAGGATTCGAGGCCGAAGAACTTAAAAAAGGGGCTCCCTTGGCGGGAGCCAATGATGCAAGACCCGCATTGAACGGGGGGTTTGGGCTTAGGAATGTCCTTGCCCTGGACTGAGTTGATCCGAAGAGAGAAAAAGCGAGCAAAAGTCCCGCGGGTGGGGCGGATGCCAATGTAGGCCTCCATGAAAGTGGTGTAGCAAGAAAGGTAGAAAACGGCGTTGCCGGGAAGATGGTGAGGCTGGAGTTGATAAAAATCCAGGACCTCGCGGAAGAACTCGGAGGCAGGAAGGCCGAAGCCACGCTCAAAGTGAGCAAGAAAAACCACGAACTCACCGGGATTGAGTACCTGTTCGATTTCATCACCAGGGAGCCGGCAGGATACTCCCTCCGGTATCCTCCTAGACCGGCGGAGCCAGTCGATCTCATGTTGCGTGACGTCGGAGCCCCTCCAGGCTTTGCGAGTGATACCGGAAAGATCCTTTCCGGAGGCGTGGCTAGAACTGCCGGCCTCTTGATCGTTGCCGGAGTCGATTTCCATCCGGGCAAGATCTATGCTCAGCCCGTCGGAAGCTCTACTCTCTTGGTTACTGGAGGACGAAGCGGAGAGAGACTCCTCTCTAGACATATGGATCTGAGAAACGCCTGTGTCTACTCGAAAAATAGTTTTCCCAAGAACTACCCTCGCGCGAAGATCTACGAGTGAGAAGAAAAGCGAAAGAAAAGGGAGAGTAAATATCCTACCAACTCAAGATCTGGAAAGCAAGAGAAAGAAAGCAAATGAGCATTGAGGCTCACCTGAGGCTTCAGAGGGCGCGAGGAACAGGTTCGCGGAAGAAAAGGCGAGCTCCTGGCCGTCGACGAGGACTGGCGATGGAGAGCGGCGAGGTCCGCCGGGAAAAGCTTGAAAGAGCGGCGGTGGAGAAGAACCGCGAGAACTCCGCTCGCTGAAAAGCTTCACCGCGGCGGGGAGAACGGCGCAAGTTCGTCGAAGGCGAGGCTCTGGTGGCGACCGGCGGCGACGAGGAAACAAGGGGCGAAGGGCTCGAAGTGCTCTGGAGTGAGGGCAAATGCGGAGAAGGGGATGAAGATGAACTGCTCCGCCCTTAAATAGAGAGAAGAGGAAATGGGCCGGAAACCGCCGGGCCGCGGCGGTTCGCTTCTTGGGCCGCCACATGGCGCGAAGGTACACGCGTAAAAATCAAGAGGCCACAGGGTCGCCGCACGGATCCGGAATGGCCAGAAGGATCCGGTGTGGCACATTTAATGCTGGCGTAGAAGCCGAAGCGAAGTGACCACTGACACTGGCGCGTCAGGCACAGTGCGCATGTCCCTGACAGGCGCTGTACCCGATAAATGCTCGACTTCGCCGAGGAGGGAGTTAATGTCGATGATACCGGAGAAAACACACCGGAGACACTCCGCAAAGAAAGGAAAATGTGAGTATGACATGGGACACCGGGAAAGTCCGGAAGACAACAGAAAGAGGCTAAGGCAAAGAGGCCGGCATCTTCGAACAGGGAGCCGGAAAGATCAAACTGGTACCTTGTGAGATAAGAACCTGGTATAGCCCGTCGGATAAAATCCACCGGACTATACCAGCTTCGGGGACTAATGTTGGGGGGATGACCCCCGGTAGGCCAAAGGCAAGCCAAACCGGATGGTTTGAGCCATCAAGATACCGGTTCGAGGTTCATTCCGGAGAACGAAGTTAAGCGATTGGCTAAGTAAATCTGTACCGGTATCCCCAATGGTAGGTATACCGGTATGGGCTAAGAAGACACCGGACTGCCGGTAAGAAGTGCACTGTAGCACGTCGGCAAGGCTGGTCAAAGATTCCCTCGGAAGCTAGAGGACAAGCATGACCTAAGCAAAGTAGCTTTAAACGAAGCCATGACGTAAAAGACGAGGGTGACGCCCAAAGCAACCGGAGGACATCAGTCTCCCTGATTAAACAAGATACCGGCATCACCTATGATTAAAGTAGCTTTGTAAAGTAGTTTGTCTGTTCAAAGATGCCATTAGGGTTTCTTCCCTCGTAAGCCACCCTCTCCCCTATATAAGGAGAGGGGGAAGCCCTCTTCACGGGAGAGAGGCATGTATGTACGAATCCCTGTGTAGAGAAACCTGTAACCACCTTATTTATGCAATAGAGAAGATCTAGAACGGAGTTCATCCTTGTGTCTCTCTTCTTCTACCTCTGGCCTTGGCCAAGTTCTTGAGGAAAGCACCCGGAAGTTCATCCTACCTTATCCAAAACCCTCCCCCGAATCCTCTAGCGTCCAACTCGGCCCCAACTTAAGCCATCCCATGGCATCTGTCTGTTCACCACGACGACAATAGAGTTGGCATACGAAGAGTTCCCCATTGACCTTCTTAGTAAAAAGAGTGGGATCGATTTTCCCCACTTCAAAACCACGGTCTACAAGTAGCTCACGTAGGTGCTCATACCAAGCTCTACGAGGTTGTTTGAGACCATATAGAGCCTTGTTGAGCTTGTTGACATGGTCCGGGAAGTGGGGGTCCTCGAACCCCGGGGGTTGTATCACATACACCTCCTCATGTAAAGGACCATTGAGAAAAGCACTCTTGACATCCATTTGATGAAGTTTGAAACCATGGTGAGAAGCAAAAGCTAAAAGGATACGGATAGACTCAAGACGAGCCACCGGAGCAAAAGTTTCGCCATAGTCCACTCCTTCAACTTGAGAGAAGCTTTGAGCTACCAATCTTGCTTTGTTGAGGATGACGATGCCGTGCTCATCTTGCTTGTTCCTGAAGACCCACTTGGTGCCGATAACGTTGCGGCAATGATCCGGACGCTTCACGAGAGTCCATACATCATTCCTCTTGAAGTTGTTGAGTTCTTCTTGCAGAGCGAGCAACCAATCCGGATCTCCAAGAGCATCATCAACCTTGAGAGGTTCCACCATGGAGACAAAGGCATGATGCTCACAAAAGTTTGCTAGTTGCCTCCGGGTGGACACCTTGCTCTTGAGGTCTCCGAGAAAGTTCTTAAATGAATGAGACTTGAGTCTTAAGTTTCTTGTAGTAGCATCTTCACGGCGAGTGTCGGCCTCAAGGATAGGATCTTGAGAGGTCTCTTGAACTTCATCATGGTTTAGGTCCTTGCCTTGACCTCCATTGTTGTTGTTGAGGGAGTTATCATCAACATGAGCATCGGGTGACTCGGGGTTCATAGGATTGATAGTATCCGGAGCGGTCGTCCCCGAGAGATCCGGTGAAGAACTTGTAGCTTGGTCTTGATCACTTGGTGGTGGTTGTTGACGAACTTGCGGTTGTTGTTGATGTCGATCTTGGGGTAGTGGTTGACTTGAATTTATTTCCTCAATAGAAGAAGCTTGGCCTTGTGGTGTAGATGACTCTACTTGAGTAGAACTTGGTCCTTCCCCGGTGCTCAAAGGAGGGAGCTCTTGGGGTCGGTTGAAACCAACACCCATCCTCTCAATGGCCTCCGGGGAATTGCATCTCCTTTCTCACAAGAAGCACTTCTCCCTTCTAGAGAGATATCCTCCTCATCGAATGTCACATCACAAGTTTCCACAACTCATCCATTTGACTTGTTGAAGACTCTATAGGCGTGAGAATCCGTAGCATAGCCAACAAAGATACCTTCTTGAGCTTTTGAGTCGAACTTGGAGAGACGTGCATCCTTAATAAGCACATAACACTTGCAACCGAAGACCTTGAAATAAGAGACATTTGGTTTGTTGCCGGTGAGAATTTCATAAGGTGTCATCTCCAAGCCCTTGTGGAAGTATAGGCGGTTGGTGGCATGACAAGAGATAGAGATAGCTTCGTCCCAAAAATTGTAGTTGGACTTGTACTCCATCATCATAGTTCGAGCGGCTTCAATCAGGGTTTGATTCTTCCTTTCGGTGACTCCATTTTGTTGCGGAGTGTAAGTTGCGGAGTATTGGTGTTGAATGCCTTCCTCGCCAAGAAATTCATCCAACGTGTAGTTCTTGAATTCCGTCCCATTGTCGCTCCTAATTGCGATGATCTTGGTGTTGAACTTGCATTGAACTTGATTGGCGAATTCCATCATCGTACTCTGCGTCTCACTCTTGTGCTTGAAGAAGAAGACCCAAGAATACCGTGAATAGTCATCAACTATCACGAGGCAATACTTCTTCCCTCCAAGACTCTCATGAGACGGCAGACCGAAGAGGTCAACATGGAGGAGCTCCAAGTACCTTATGGTGGAGATAGTAGTCTTGGCCTTGTGAGGAGCTCCATGCAGTTTTCCTTCAACGCAAGCCCTACACACACGATCCTTACAAAAGGAGACATCTTTTAGTCCGAGAATGTGGCCTCCCTTGTGAAGGCTTTGCAAAGTCCTCATGTTGACATGGGCTAGCCGGCGATGCCAAAGCCAACCCACATCACCTTTGGCGAATAAGCAAAGAGAGGGAGAAGTGGTTCTTCCGGAGAAGTCAACCACATATAACCCACTGTCCACATACCCAACAAAGGCTACACGTAAAGACTAGCTCCAGAAGAGGACCACCATATGTTCATTGAAAAAGGTGCAAAGACCAATGCATGCAATTTGATGAACGAAAAGTAGATTGTAACCAAGGGTCTCGACTAAGAGAACATTCACAAGTGAGATGTCCGGTGTTACCACCACCTTACCGAGACCCAATACCTTTGATCGCGTGTTGACGCCATATGGTACGGTAGAGAGTGATGGCTCGAGGTCGACAACAATGGTCTTGCTTCCAATCATATGACTTGTGGCTCCACTATCCACCACCCATTTTGACCCACCGGAAGCATAGTCCTACAATGAATCAAGCTTTGGATTTAGGTACCCATTTTTTAATGGGTCCTAACAAGTTAGTCACAAGGGGTTTGGGAACCCAAATAGTCCAATCAATGTTTTCCTCATAAGGGCCAATAAAACGAGCACAAACATGACCATAGTAATCAACAAAAAGAACATGAGATGGATTGTTAGCACCGGCATAACCCCTTGTGGTTGAATCGGGAACTCCACCCCTACTTGGGCTAGAGTCACCTTCCTCACAAGTGATGCACATGTTCTTGTTGTTCTTCTTCTTCTTGGTCCTTCTTCTTCTCTTCCTCTTTGGCTTGGTAGCCACATCTCCTTCATTGCTAGATCCCTTATTGGCTCCATCTTTAGCTTCAAAGACTCCTTCCAAGTATTTGGCTTGGATTTGGAGCCTATCAATCTTGGCCTTCAAACGATTGACTTCATCTTCATGCTCCGAGTGGGGGTGAGTGATATCAAACACTTGAACCTCCTTCTCCTTGTTCACCCGGAAATGCTCTTTCAATGCTTCTTCTTGGAGAGAGTTCATCTTCATGAGTAGGCGTGTGTGGCATTCCAAGATGGCAATGTCACTTTCATCGTGCAACAATTTCGGTCCATGCTCAAAGGAAATTACTCCTTCAAGGCTTCTTCTAGCATAGAGTTGACCTCCATGACTTGGGCCTTGCTCCTCTTCAAGAAGGAAATTTATTCCTCATGATCACTACAAGTGACCGTCTCTTTGCTCATGTGGAGGCACTCCATCAAGGACTCTTCTTGCATGCCATTCAACTCCAAGAGCTTGGCCTTGGTCTTCTCAAGAGCTGCAATCTCTTCATCATGATTACAACATGATACCTTTTCCTTGCTCAAACGATAGTACTCATCCAAGGCCTCTTCTTGAAGAGAATTGACCTCCAAGAGCAATGCATTATGCCTCTTCTAAGAGGCAACTTGATCTACAAGCTCGTCACAACAAGAGTTAGGGACTTCAACTTCTTTCTCCTTGTGAGCTTGCTCTTGAGGATGATCACACATCTCGGAGAGAAGCACAAACCTACTCTCCAAGTATTTGAAATCCTTGGTGAGAGTTGCAACTTCCTCGAGTAACAACTCGTGGTCATCCTCAAGACAAAGATTCTCCTTTTTGAGCTCACCCACCAAGGCAAGAGCGTTATCTTGGTTCTTGGTGAGTTGAGGGAGAATAGAATTGTTAGAGACTTCAAGATTAATCACACTAGCTTCAAGAGACATGCGTAAATTTTGCTCCTCCTCAAGAGCTTGAGTGAGAGAGGCAATCTCATTTGCCGCCTCCCTCTCAAGCCTCTCCTTCTCCTCTAGAAGATCTTGAGCCGCACCAAGTTGAGCCATGAAGGCCTCAACACGGGTCTTGGTATCCCCTTGCATGTTAGTGAGAAAAGCATCCAAACCCAAAATCTCACGCTTAATGGTAAAACTAGTGGCATCATCAATAGATATGACATTAGATGAGGATGTAGATTTGGAAGGGGTTTCTACCTCCGACGATATCTTTGCCATAAGGCAATGGGAGTTGTTGGTGACAAGGTTCTCATTAGGAGAGTCGAAGAGGGAGATGGGGGGAGTGGAGATGGCGATGGCGGCCACTCCCTCATCCTCCTTGTTCGAGCTCTTGTCTTCACTCTCTTCACCTTCATCGGAGGAATACTCCTCGCGGATAAAGAAAGCTCTAGGCTTCTTGGTGAAGGAGACCTTGGCATCACCGGGCTTGGAGGAGAACTTGGAGAATACTTTGGAGAGGGATTTGAACTTGTCCTTGCGGACGAGTCTTCAACCATTGTGTTCCCTTCTCTCATAGATACAATCCGCGATGAAATGGCTTTTGTCGCCGCAATTGTAGCAAGTTCTTCCTCTTTGCCCTTCCATCAGACACTTGGAGAAACTTCTAGGAGAGTCACGAGGAGAGTATCTTGAGCTTCCTCTTGGTCTTGAACCTCTTGTCTTGTTTCCGTCCCAAAAATTATTGGCGGTGATACGTCTCCAACGTATCTATAATTTCTGATGTTCCATGCTTGTTTTATGACAATACCTACATGTTTTGTTCACACTTTATATCGTTTTGATGCGTTTTCCGGAACTAACCTATTGACGAGATGCCGAACGGCCAGTTGCTGTTTTCTGTTGTTTTTGGTTCCAGAAAGGCTGTTCGGGCAATATTCTCGGAATTCGACGAAACGAAGACCCAACATCTTATTTTTCCCGGAACCTTCCAGAAAGTCAAAGGGGGACCAGAGGGGAGCCCTAGGGGCCCCACACGTGGTGGCGGCGTGGCCCAAGGGGGGGCGCCCCCTAGTGTGAGGAGGCCCCGTGGCCCCTCCGACTCTTCGCCTATTTAAGCCGTCTTGACCTAAAAAATCGAGACGAATTGACGAAACTCCAGAAAGACTCCAGGGACGCCACCACCATCGCGAAACTCCAATTCGGGGGACAGAAGTCTCTGTTCCGGCACCCTGCCGGGACGGGGAATTGCCCCCGGAGTCATCTCCATCGACACCACCGCCATCTCCATCGCCATCGCTGTCTCCCATGATGAGGAGGGAGTAGTTCTCCCCAGGGCTGAGGGCTCTACCGGTAGCTATGTGGTTAATCTCTCTCTCATGTACCCCAATACAATGATCTCATGAATTGCCTTGCATAATTGAGATCCATATGATGAGCATTGTATCACTATTAGTCTATGTGCTACTCTTGTGATGTTATTAAAGTATTCTATTCCTCCTTCACGTTGTAATGGTGACAGTGTGTGCATCGTGTAGTACTTGGCGTAGGTTATGATCATAATCTCTTGTAGGTTATGGAGTTAATTATTACTATGATAGTATTGATGTGATTTATTCCCCCTTCATAGTGTAAAGGTGACGGTGTGTATGCTATGTTAGTTCTCGGTCTAAATTGCAATGATCTATTATGCTCTAAAGGTTACTTAAATATGAACACCGAATGTTGTGGCGCTTGTTAACTCCGGCTTGAGGGAGATCTTGTAGCCCTACACAATGAATGGTGTTTGTTATCAAACAAGAGTATGTGTAGCACAAGTGAGGAGAAGTTATTTATTTATTATGTGATCAATGTTGAGAGTGTCCACTAGTGAAAGTAGGATCCCTAGGCCTTGTTTCCAATACTGCAAACACCGCTTACTTACTGTTCTACTGCATGTTTACTCGCTGCCATATTTTATTCAGATTGCTATTACCACTCATACACATCCATACTACTTGCATTTTACTATCTCTTCGCCGAACTAGTGCACCTATACATCTGACAAGTGTATTAGGTGTGTTGGGGACACAAGAGACTTCTTGTATCGTGATTGCAGGGTTGCTTGAGAGGGATATCTTTGAACTATTCCTCCCTGAGTTTGATAAACCTTGGGTGATCCACTTAAGGAAAACTTGCTGCTGTTCTACAAACCTCTGCTCTTGGAGGCCCAACACTGTCTACAGGAATAGAAGCGTGCGTAGACATCAAGCACTTTTCTGGCGCCGTTGCCGGGGAGGAAAGGTAAAAGGCACTCATACTCCGGTCCCAGGTAACTAAGTACTTTTCTGTTGCCGTTGTGTGTGTGCTCGAAGCTATTTCCTTTAGATCCTGCAATTGCATCTTTTTGTTTCTTGTTAAACACTAGTAAGGCATAATAGAAAACATCTGTGAGCTTTTTAAACTATTTCCTGAGTCAAGACATGAATGGTTTAATGCGAAAATTAAAAAACCTATGGAACCTTATTTGCATGCTAGTAGTAATATTAGTATGAACGCTTTGAACACCATTGTTGATAATGATATAGAAAATTCTAAGCTTAGGGAGGTCGGTTTTGATGAAAATGATCTCTTTAGCCCTCCGGGTATTGAGGAGAAAGTTTATGTTGATTATGATATGCCTCCCATATATGATGATTATAATGATAGTGGTCTTCTGGTGCCGCCTACTATGGAGGATAAAGTTTATTATGATGATACTATACCTCCTATATTTGATGATGAGAATAATAATGATAGCTACTTTGTTGAATTTGCTCCCACTATTACTAATAAAACTGATTATGCTTATGTGGAGAGTAATGATACTTTTATGCATGTGAATAAGAATGCTTTATGTGATAGTTACATTGTTGAGTTTGTTCATGATGCCTCTGAAAGTTATTATGAGAGAGGAAAATATGGTTGTAGAAATTTTCATGTTACTAAAACACCTCTCTATATGATGAAATTTTTGAAGTTACACTGGGTTTTATCTTCCTATGCTTGTTACTTTGCTCTTCATGAACTTGTTTATTTACAAGATTCCTATGCATAGGAAGCATGTTAGACTTAAATGTGTTTTGAATTTGCTTTTTGATGCTCTCTTTTGCTTCAACTCTTATTTCTTGGGAGTGCATCATTAAAATTGCTGAGCCCATCTTAATGGCTATAAAGAAAGAACTTCTTGGGAGATAACCCATGTGTTTATTTTACTACAGTACTTTTGTTTTATATTTGAGTCTTGGAAGTTGTTTACTACTGTAGCAACCTCTCCTTATCTTATTTTATTGCATTGTTGTGCCAAGTAAAGTCTTTGATAGCAAGGTTGATACTAGATTTGGATTACTGCGCAGAAACAGATTTCTATCTGTCACGAATACGGGCAGGGCTCTCTGTAGGTAACTCAGAAAAATCTGCCAATTTACGTGCGTGATCCTCATATATGTACGCAACTTTCATTCAATTTGAGCATTTTCTTCTGAGCAAGTCCAGTGCCTCTAAAAAATTCGTCTTTACGGACTGTTCTGTTTTGACAGATTCTGCCTTTTATTTCGCATTGCCTCTTTTGCTGTGTTGGATGGATTTCTTTGTTCCATTAACTTCCAGTAGCTTTGGGCAATGTCCAGAAGTGTTAAGAATGATTGTGTTACCTCTGAACATGTGAATTTTTGATTATGCACTAATTACTAATGAGTTTGTTTCGAGTTTGGTGTGGAGAAAGTTTTCAAGGGTCAAGAGAGGAGGATGATATACTATGATCAAGAAGAGTGAAAAGTCTAAGCTTGGGGATGCCCCCGTGGTTCATCCCTGCATATTTCAAGAAGACCCAAGCGTCTAAGCTTGGGGATGCTCAAGGCATCCCCTTCTTCATCGACAATTTATCAGGTTTCTTCTCTTGAAACTATATTTTTATTCGGTCACATCTTATGTACTTTACTTGGAGCGTCTGTTTGTTTTTGTTTTGTTTGAATAAATTCATGCTTATGTGGGAGAGAGACACGCTCCGCTTGTTCATATGAACACTGGTGTTCTTAGTTCTATCTTTAATGTTCATGGCGGAGTTGAAAACCGTTTCGTTAATTGCTATTTGGTTGGAAACAGGAAATGCTTCATGTGGTAATTGGTACAATGTCTTGAATAATTTGATACTTGGCAGTTGTTGTGCTCAAATAGATCATGTTTAAGCTCTTGCATCATGTACTTTGCACCCATTAATGAAGAACTACATAGAGCTTGTTAAAATTTGGTTTGCATGATTGGTCTCTAGAGTCTAGATATTTTCTGGGTTAAGGTGTTTGAACAACAAGGAAGACGATGTAAAGTCTTATAATGCTTACAATATGTTCATATGTGAGTCTTGCTGCACCGTTTTATACTTGAGTTTGCTTCAAACAACCTTGCTAGCCTAGCCTTGTATTGAGAGGAATACTTCTCGTGCATCCAAATCCTTGAGCCAAAACATATGCCATTAGTGTCCACCATACCTACCTACTACATGGTATTTC
Organism: Lolium rigidum; assembly: GCF_022539505.1. Taxonomy (NCBI): domain Eukaryota; kingdom Viridiplantae; phylum Streptophyta; class Magnoliopsida; order Poales; family Poaceae; genus Lolium; species Lolium rigidum. The sequence continues at coordinate 18,244,555 of NC_061511.1, read as the reverse complement.
TCTGCCATTCCAAAGTACATTACTTGAGTGCTACCTTTAAATTCTATTCTTTGTCTTTGCAATACATAGCTCATGGGAAAATAGCCTTAAAAACTATTGTGGTATTGAATATGTTGCTATGTATCTTATTTCTTATAAGTTGCTTGTTGAGCGGTAACCATGTTTTTGGGGACGCCATCAACCTTTACCTTTGTTGAATATCATGTGAGTTGCTATGCATGTTCATCTTATCTGAAGTAAGGGCGATTTTCATGATCAAATGGTTTGAGTATGCATATTGTTAGAGAAGAACATTGGGCCGCTAGCTAAAGCCATGAATCATGGTGGAAGTTTCAGTTTGGACACAAAACCTCAATCTCTTATGAGATTATTATCTGTTGTTGAATGCTTAAGCATTAAAAGAGGAGTCCATTATCTGTTGTCTATGTTGTCCCGGTATGGATGTCTAAGTTGAGAATAATCAAAAGCGAGAAATCCAATGCGAACTTTCTCCTTAGACCTCCGTACAGGCGGCATAGAGGTACCCCTTTGTGACACTTGGTTGAAACATATGTATGCAATGATAATCCATGTTAATCCAAGCTAATTAGGACAAGGTGCAAGCACTATTGGTAATCTATGCATGAGGCTTGCAACTTATAGGATATCTTATACATAACGCATATGCTTTATTACTACCGTTGACAAAATTGCTTCTATGTTTTCAAAATGAAAAGCTCTAGCACAAAAATAGTAATCCATGCTTCCCTCTGCGAAGGGCCTTTCTTTTACTTTATGTTGAGTCAGTTCACCCACTTCTTTCTATCATAGAAGCAAACACTTGTGTCAACTGTGTGCATTGATTCTTACATGTTTACTTATTGCACTTGTTATATTGCTTTATGTTGACAACTATCCATGAGATATACATGTTGCAAGTTGAAAGCAATTGCTGAAACTTAATCATCCTTTGTGTTGCTTCAATGCCTTCTACTTTGAATCTATTGCTTTATGAGTAACTCTTATGCAAGTCCTATTGATGCTTGTCTTGAAAGTATTATTCATGAAAAGTCTTTGCTATATGATTCATTTGTTTACTCATTGTCTTCATCATTGCTTCGAATCGCTGCATTCATCTCATATGCTTTACAATAGTATGATCAAGATTATGTAAGTAGCATGTCACTACAGAAATTATTCTTTTTATCGTTTACCTACTCGAGGACGAGTAGGAACTAAGCTTGGGGATGCTTGATACGTCTCCAACGTATCTATAATTTCTGATGTTCCATGCTTGTTTTATGACAATACCTACATGTTTTGTTCACACTTTATATCGTTTTGATGCGTTTTCCGGAACTAACCTATTGACGAGATGCCGAAGGGCCGGTTGTCTGTTTTCTGTTGTTTTTGGTTCCGAGAAAGGCTGTTCGGGCAATATTCTCGGAATTCGACGAAACGAAGACCCAACATCTTATTTTTCCGGAACCTTCCGGAAAGTCAAAGGGGGACCGGAGGGGAGCCACGGGGGGCCCACACGTGGTGGAGGCGCGGCCCAAGGGGGGGCGGCCCCCTAGTGTGAGGAGGCCCCGTGGCCCCTCCGACTCCGACTCTTCGCCTATTTAAGCCGTCCTGACCTAAAACATCGAGACGAATTGACGAAACTCCAGAAAGACTCCAGGGACGCCGCCACCATCGCGAAACTCCAATTCGGGGGACAGAAGTCTCTGTTCCGGCACCCTGCCGGGACGGAGAATTGCCCCCGGAGTCATCTCCATCGACACCACCGCCATCTCCATCGCCATCGCTGTCTCCCATGATGAGGAGGGAGTAGTTCTCCCCTGGGGCTGAGGGCTCTACCGGTAGCTATGTGGTTAATCTCTCTCTCATGTACCCCAATACAATGATCTCATGAATTGCCTTGCATCATTGAGATCCATATGATGAGCATTGTATCACTATTAGTCTATGTGCTACTCTTGTGATGTTATTAAAGTATTCTATTCCTCCTTCACGGTGTAATGGTGACAGTGTGTGCATCGTGTAGTACTTGGCGTAGGTTATGATCATAATCTCTTGTAGGTTATGGAGTTAATTATTACTATGATAGTATTGATGTGATTTATTCCCCCTTCATAGTGTAAAGGTGACGGTGTGTATGCTATGTTAGTTCTCGGTCTAAATTGCAACGATCTATTATGCTCTAAAGGTTACTTAAATATGAACACCGAATGTTGTGGCGCTTGTTAACTCCGGCTTGAGGGAGCTCTTGTAGCCCTACACAATGAATGGTGTTTGTTATCAAACAAGAGTATGTGTAGCACAAGTGAGGAGAAGTTATTTATTTATTATGTGATCAATGTTGAGAGTGTCCACTAGTGAAAGTAGGATCCCTAGGCCTTGTTTCCAATACTACAAACACCGCTTACTTACTGTTCTACTGCATGTTTACTCGCTGCCATATTTTATTCAGATTGCTATTACCACTCATCCACATCCATACTACTTGCATTTTACTATCTCTTCGCCGAACTAGTGCACATATACATCTGACAAGTGTATTAGGTGTGTTGGGGACACAAGAGACTTCTTGTATCATGAGTGCAGGGTTGCTTGAGAGGGATATCTTTGACCTCTTCCTCCCTGAGTTCGATAAACCTTGGGTGATCCACTTAAGGGAAACTTGCTGCTGTTCTACAAACCTCTGCTCTTGGAGGCCCAACACTGTCTACAGGAATAGAAGCGTGCGTAGACATCAGGCGGCGAGAGCCATGTGCTCATGGTAGTTTGTCTTGAGATCATCCGGACTCCACTCCATGGGATCCTCATCGCTTTCACTTGCGTCATGTTCCCTCATCTTCAATGCGAGGTTGGGCTTGCGAGTGTTACGAGCCCGTGCAACAAGATCCTCCGCATTCTTCTTGGAGATGTCCAAAGCGATGACTTCACTAAGGACTTCATCGGATGTCATAGCGCGGAAGGAGGCATTTAGGCGGATGGCCGTCAACTTCACTTCCTCATATGGGAGGAGAGCGTTGTAGAACATTCCTTTGATCCAATGGCCATCCACAAAAGTTGCTCCAAGATCTTGCATTTGCAGGGCAAGAGCGATGAGGCAACATTACATCTCTTCGGGAGATTCTCCTTCAATCATAACGAAGTTGTCGTCCATTTTGTTCACTTCATCGAAGCGAGAGCTTTGAATGCTCTCATTTCCGAGGAAGAGCTTGTCGAGTTTATCCCATGCTTCCTTGGCGGTCTTGAGCGAGTGGATGTGAGCGCGGTCCTTGGGTGCATGTGAATCATGTTGATGGTGGTGGCGTTGAGTTGGTCATCCACCACTTCTCTTCTCATCAATTTCTTCGGATCTCGTGGTGAATAACCCTCCTCGATGATGCGCCAAAGCTCGGTGGAAGCGCTGCGCACATGAGAACGCATTAAGAATTGCCAATTTTCAAAGCTATTGGATTCAAGTAGCGATGGTGAACCATGATAAAAAATATGAGGCATAGGAATTGGAACATTTCTGGTGTAATCACTTGGTGGTGGCACCGCATGATTACCTCCTAAATGTTCCGCAACCGGTGGTTCATCCTTCCCTTTTGATGAAGTGCCGGCCTCCCCAAGCCCTTCCTCTTGCGGGTCTTTTGTCGATTGAGCGACAAAACAAATAAGAGTAAATGGATTAGCTTTTGGTGGGAGAGCCTCGGCACTTGCCTTAGGATCTACGGTGGGGGTTGGTTTTGGAGCAATCAACTCCATCATCATAGCCTTCATTTGGCTTACTATGGATGACTCCAATTTCTTGAGGTCATCCAACGTAGCCGTTGTGCTATCGATGGTAGATGGTGGAGGTGGTTGCTCAACGGGAAGGGACCATTCTCAGCCACCTCTTGTTCAGCCATTTCTTAGGCGGCAAAGCCCGAACAAGAAAACCTTGCTCTGATACCAATTGAATGGATCGTAGCGAACAAGAGGAGGGGGGTGAATGGGCGCTACACAATTTTTATGTCTTTTTCAGTTTTTATGCGATGCGGAAGTAAATGTGATAGCTTTGGTGATATGGGTGTTCCTAGTATGATCCTAGGCTAGTGCAACAAGCAAAGGAACCAAACAAGATAGTAAAGTTAGGGAGCGGGACAACCGGGGGACGCACAGACGAGGCGAGGTTTGTTTCCCGCAGTTCCTGCCACAAAAGGGAGTACGTCTGCGTTGAGGAGGTACTAGCCACGAAGGCTAGACGGCCACACCACGAAGGAAGGCATCACCTTGTTCCTCGAGAAAGCCCCACGAAGGAGTTTCCCCTTCTCCACTAAGTAGCCGGAGATCTTCACCACCACCGTCACCACGCCGTCGTGCTGACGGTATTCCGAGGAGGATCTACTACAACCGCGGCCCGCTGGAACGGGTGGAAGGACGTCGTCACAACACCGTATGTGTGACCGAGTGCGGAGGTGCTGCCCGACGGTGGCACTGTCAAGATCTTCTACGCGCTTTTGCAAGCGGCAAGTGATCAACTACATCAACCACGAGATCTATCTCGTTAACGCTTAGCGATTTTCAAGGGTATGATGAACTTCACCTCGTTGCTACCATCTACTAGATTAGATCTTGGCTTGTTATTCGTTCTTACGGTAGGAATTTTTTATTTTCTATGCTACGAATCTCTACAGAAATACCTAGTGTTTTTGTGAACCGTGATTAGTTTGAAGGGTTAGTAGGTGCTCATACCTGTCCTGACCGCGAGATTTTGAGTTTAAGTGGCAGCGCCTGCTCTCCATCGTGTACACACTCAAAATCTTCTATACGTATTAAACTGGTTGAAAGCTATCTAACCGAGCCCGCTCCTCGCTCCCGTCGCCTCCCCCGTGGGCGACCGGGGCGTCCCCGCGCTCCCCACCGTCTCCCCACCCTCCTCGCTCCTCCCCCCCCCCCCCGCCGCCGGCGGGAGCCGCCGGGCAAAGCCCGGGCGGTGCTGGCGGCGGAGGTTCCTCTCTCTCCCGCGCGTCTGGGAGGCCCGACGGGGCGGGTCTAACCAGGCGGCGTTGGAGGACACCGGCTCCGGCCCAGGCTGGCGTGGATCCGCCGTGGTTGGCGGCGAGGCGTGCGCTCGCGGCGGTGGTGCCCTTCACCTCCGTCAGCCGACGCTGTGCTATTCCTGGTGGCGGCGGCCGATCTGGGCCCGCGGGCCTAGATCTGGGTCTGGCGGGCCCGGCCGATTTGGGTGGTCTTCTGCTGGTGCGCTGCACACAGGACCTCCTCTGCTACCTTCCGTCGCGGTTGGTGGTCGTGCTCGGATTGGACCGGCAGCGCTGGCTTTCGCGATCTGATATGGATATCCGGGCCTGGTACTCTAGGACAGCCATTGATATGATATTTGGGTCTAAGGTTGTACCAGTAGTTTATTATAATCTTGTTATTAGGAGATAATAATGTAGCCAGGTCATGCTGTGGGCCATCTAGGATTTTAATAGAGTCCGTTTGACTTGGGCCTGTCCAAGTCAAACTAGGTTAGGCCCAATAAGGGGGCCGGCAGACCACCTCTCCCTCTCATATAAGGAGATGGCACGGCTAGGGTTTAGAGTAGTCTAGATTGAAATCAGAATTAAGTAGAACTTTGAGTTCATACTATCACCGTCCCTATGGGATCGGCGTGCGTGACGGCGTCTAGGACATTCGTCCGGTTATCCAATAAAGATGTGAGAGTTCTTGAGTTGTCAAGAGTGATCGTGTGTTCTCGGAGGTCCTTGAATCTGTCAAGGGTAGTCGAGCTTCTTGGCGTGTCTATTCTGCTTGAGGTTCGGCGTTCTTCGTCGAGTTGCTCGCCGGATTGGCGTTCCCCATCTTCAGGCTGCGTGTATTGCTCACGTGGTTGGGAGAATTATCAGGTCCTATGGATCATGGAGGTGCACCGTGAAAGATCGGGCCAAGTCCCCGTATCATCTTGGTATCATAGCGCTAGGTTGATCACGGTGCGGTTTGTTTGTTGTTCGCCATTGTTTTTCTCGATTTGGAGTGGATACCATTGGGTACGTCGCCGCCATACTATTGGCGAAGATCGAGGAAGCCTTCGTTCATGCGGAGGAGGAGGTGGCGGCAAGGGAGAGGAAGGAGAAGCCCTACCGAAGTTCCGCCACGACAGGAGTTTGCAGGAATTCTTCGCCACGGCGAGGAAAAATCGCGGGGAAGAAGGTCAGATCCGTTAGGAGACCGACACTACCGGCCTTGACACCCCGGCACTGCCGGCCACACCGGCACTGCCGGCTCTCGACACACCGGCACTCGCCGGCCTCACAGAATTTTTGACAGTTTTCTCTGCCGTGGCAGGATTTATGCCAGTTTCTCTGCCGCGACAGGAATTTTCTGCCGTGAGTCAGTTTTTGGCTGTTTCCTGCTGCTGTTGTTGCTGCTGTTGCTTGTTCGTCGTAGAGGGCAAATTTTGTTTTTCAAGGAAGAAGACATTGGTTTTTCAGAAGGTTGCATACTCGGGTGTGTTCAGCTTATTTGGATCTAAGGCGGACAGGAATTTGTTCTGTTTGTTTTGGGTGATATGTATGGTGCGCTTCAGTTGCATTTGGGAGGATACTTGTGTCTTCAATCAGGTTGATGGCGTCGAAGACCAAAGGGGCGCCAAGGTCAAGAAAAGCTAGTCTAGAGGGAGGATGAGGTGTGGAAGACTGGCGAGGCTTGAGGATGAAGTTCGGTGATGTTCTTATCTGACGCTACCTTTTTCTAGCAGACCCTCACGCGTTGGGGACAACGCTTCTTGAAGAAGGGGAGAGATGATATGGATATCCGGGCCTGGTACTCTAGGACAGCCATTGATATGATATTTGGGTCTAAGGTTGTACCAGTAGTTTATTATAATCTTGTTATTAGGAGATAATAATGTAGCCAGGTCATGCCGTGGGCCATCTAGGGTTTTAATAGAGTCCGTTTGACTCAGGCCTGTCCAAGTCGAACTAGGTTAGGCCCAATAAGGGGGCCGGCCGGCCACCTCTCCCTCTCATATAAGGAGATGGCACGGCTAGGGTTTAGAGTAGTCTAGATTGAAATCAGAATTATGTAGAACTTTGAGTTCATACTATCACCGTCCCTATGGGATCGGCGTGCGTGACGGCGTCTAGGACGTTCGTCCGGTTATCCAATAAAGGTGTGAGAGTTCTTGAGTTGTCAAGAGTGATCGTGTGTTCTCGGAGGTCCTTGAATCTGTCAAGGGTAGTCGAGCTTCTTGGCGTGTCTATTCTGCTTGAGGTTCGGCGTTCTTCGTCGAGTTGCTCGCCGGATTGGCGTTCCCCATCTTCAGGCTGCGTGTATTGCTCACGTGGTTGGGAGAATTATCAGGTCCTATGGATCATGGAGGTGCACCGTGAAAGATCGGGCCAAGTCCCCGTATCATCTTGGTATCAGAGCGCTAGGTTGATCACGGTGCGGTTTGTTTGTTGTTCGCCATTGTTTTTCTCGATTTGGAGTGGATACCATTGGGTACGTCGCCGCCATACTATTGGCGAAGATCGAGGAAGCCTTCGTTCATGCGGAGGAGGAGGTGGCGGCAAGGGAGAGGAAGGAGAAGCCCTACCGAAGTTCTGCCACGACAGGAGTTTGCAGGAATTCTCTGCCACGGCAGGAAAAATCGCGGGGAAGAAGGTCAGATCCGTTAGGAGACCGGCACTACCGGCCTTGACACCCCGGCACTGCCGGCCACACCGGCACTGCCGGCCTCGACACACCGGCACTGCCGGCCTCACAGAATTTTTGACAGTTTTCTCTGCCGCGGCAGGATTTATGCCAGTTTCTCTGCCGCGACAGGAATTTTCTGCCGTGAGTCAGTTTTTGGCTGTTTCCTGCTGCTGTTGTTGCTGCTGTTGCTTGTTCGTCGTAGAGGGCAAATTTTGTTTTTCAAGGAAGAAGACATTGGTGTTTCAGAAGGGTGCATACTCAGGTGTTTTCAACTTATTTGGATCTAAGGCGGACAGGAATTTGTTCTGTTTGTTTTGGGTGATATGTATGGTGCGCTTCAGTTGCATTTGGGAGGATACTTGTGTCTTCAATCAGGTTGATGGCGTCGAAGACCAAAGGGGCGCCAAGGTCAAGAAAAGCTAGTCTAGAGGGAGGATGAGGTGTGGAAGACTGGCGAGGCTTGAGGATGAAGTTCGGTGATGTTCTTATCTGACGCTACCTTTTTTCTAGCAGACCCTCACGCGTTGGGGACAACGCTTCTTGAAGAAGGGGAGAGATGATATGGATATCCGGGCCTGGTACTCTAGGACAGCCATTGATATGATATTTGGGTCTAAGGTTGTACCAGTAGTTTATTATAATCTTGTTATTAGGAGATAATAATGTAGCCAGGTCATGCCGTGGGCCATCTAGGGTTTTAATAGAGTCCGTTTGACTCAGGCCTGTCCAAGTCGAACTAGGTTAGGCCCAATAAGGGGGCCGGCCGGCCACCTCTCCCTCTCATATAAGGAGATGGCACGGCTAGGGTTTAGAGTAGTCTAGATTGAAATCAGAATTATGTAGAACTTTGAGTTCATACTATCACCGTCCCTATGGGATCGGCGTGCGTGACGGCGTCTAGGACGTTCGTCCGGTTATCCAATAAAGGTGTGAGAGTTCTTGAGTTGTCAAGAGTGATCGTGTGTTCTCGGAGGTCCTTGAATCTGTCAAGGGTAGTCGAGCTTCTTGGCGTGTCTATTCTGCTTGAGGTTCGGCGTTCTTCGTCGAGTTGCTCGCCGGATTGGCGTTCCCCATCTTCAGGCTGCGTGTATTGCTCACGTGGTTGGGAGAATTATCAGGTCCTATGGATCATGGAGGTGCACCGTGAAAGATCGGGCCAAGTCCCCGTATCACGATCCGCCCGTTCGGGCTTGTCGGAGCTCGGTTGAGCTTCCGGCGGTGGGGTGTCGTTGGGGCGACGTCCCCACGTTCTGGAGTCGTTGGGGCGACGTCCTTGCTAGCCATCTGGGACGTGGTCCTTGGGCTGGCTCAGTACTGCAGCTTCTCCGGCGGCTGCGGTCTGTTCTCCCTCCGACCAATTTGGTCGTGCTTGTGCAGGTGTGCTCCCGCGCTGGGGATGGTGGACTTCGTGGTGCCGCCAATCTAGGGTCTTGGACGCCTAGAGCAGGGTCTGGCCGAACCCTCCGCCAGCCAGCACGTGTTTCCTGCGGATGAGTCGAGTTGGGGCTAGCTCATAGTGCGACTTAGGTTAGAGGCGCGGCAGTGATCTCCGCCTTGTTCGCTCTACGTCCTCGCGACGGCGTCCGGATTTTCTATCCAGGTTTGGACCTCGGCGAAAGCTGCGCATGGCTCTGGCCTGTGCCGGCGACGGCGTCACCTGCGGGTGTCGTTCCCTTGTTGAAGGCGTCCCGATGATGGTCCTCCTGTTCGAAATGATGGATTCCATCCCTCCGCCTCAATCTGCTCCTCTTGGAGGCCTCGCTTCGTGTAAGCTTCTCTGGTAGTGCGTTGTGGAACACCGTGTGACCTCTCGATGGTGTCGCAGCCCTCTCACAACGTCGGCCTGACTGCTTTTACACGGTTTGCTGCGGTAGCTGATTTCCTTCCTAGCGCCTTGGGGGGCTTTGCTAGGTCGGCGTCTGGTCGCAGCTCTTGCCGGTGTGCCTATCCCAATGCCGGGGGATGATGTTGTGTGTTTGGTCTGGACCTAGCCTGAGCTCCATGGGTGGTGGTTCTCGGGTCTGGGTGAAAACTTTGCAGGTCCTTCTCTGCCGACGACGATGACGCACTCTTGCGCCATTCACCTTCTTGGAGGCGTCGCCGCAAGACCCCCCCTCCTTTGGTTCCTCAAGCTCTGCCAGGTGGCCGGCCCGTCACTGAGTTCCCCCTTGATTTGCAGTCTTGGTGCGGTGGAGGTTTGTTGGCGTGGACACGGTCGCGATCGCTCCGGTGCAACAGAAGACAAGGCTCCCTCTTCCTGGATCATATGGCGCTTCGGCTTGCTTTTCTGTGTTGTCTTTTGTTGCGGTTTGGGTTGTGCGCTTGGCGCGTGTGTGTTGTAATCTTGGTGTAACTCCTGGCCGGTTGATGGCTTCGTTAATTCAAAGCCGGGCTCACTTCGAGCCTTCCCTGTCTAAAAGAAAGCTATCTAACCCGAAGTCATTTTTTTTGAATCATTGTGATAGGCACCATACGGTTGGACATTAAAACCTACATCGACATTTACACATTTACGTACGATCCAAGCGGGGCCTAAGGAGTAATAGGCAGCAAATCATATGATTTTGTCAGAACTTTATCAAAACTCTTCAGTGTGTAACTTAAAACCTGTATATAACACGAGTTTGACAGGACAAGTGCATTGAACACGCACTTTCGGAGTTGTAGTAGTTTAAAGCATTGATATCTCGTCCTTGTAAGAGAAATTAACCGCAACCATCGTTAGGCCATATAAATGTGAAGAACAAGTCGGAAAATTCCATTCAGTAATTGAAATGTGAGTACTCGAGACTATCTTGCCGGCCCCCAATGAGTATACCGCAAAAAAATCAAGGACGCATCCTCCAATGTTATCGAGCGCGCGTAGGCATGAGAGGAATTAGGAACGACCGGAAGGTTACGTGTGAGTTGTGCGTAGACATGACACTAGCATGCGTTGCTAGCTTCATCAATGTAAGCGCACTCAAATGGGCAGCTCGTACGTGATCAGTTACCGTAGGTAGGAGCGGATCTGGAAGTAAAGAAGCGAGCTGCTGCACGGTCTAAGTGGAACAGGTCGAGGACTGCTGTTCTGAGTGAGCTGTAGTCTCTTACGAGGGAGGATAAGTGGCTTAGCAAAACCATACTCCGTGAATAATATTTATCTTTGTACAGTGATGGGCGAGACAAAAGTAAAATATTCGCTAAGGTGTTGAAAATTTCTCCACTGAATGTGTCGTTCAGACCAAATCTCGTTGGCCCTAGACAAGCATCGTGAAATGCTTTGTTACAGCGTCTAAATTTGGTCCATTTAACGTAGAGATCCGATGTATTTCGTTAGAATCTTACTGAGAATGGTATATTTTCAGTGGCTTCTATCTATAATGCTTTAATCTAACTTGATGTTCATGTCAATAATAATAATAAAATTAAAAGATGAAGATTCCACTTAAAACTAATGTGTTTGCATGGTATCTTTGTCGAGAGGTAATTCTTACCGAAGATAACCTTGCAAAATTTTAATTAGCAGGGAAGTAAAAGTTTATCTTTTATCATCATGATAAGACTATCAGACACTTATTCTTCTAATTCTTCTAATGCAAATTTTGCCAGATCTATATTAGTCAGCTATGTAGATAGGTTCTATCTTATACCCACCATGTAGCGTTGCGAATATATTTGACAACTAACTTAATTATGTTGATCCTAGGTTTAAGCTAATTATTGGGGTGTGAGCGATTGTCATTATTTGGTTGCTCTAGCTATGAAGAAATGACAAGGCTTTAGCAACAAAAAAGTTTCTCTTATGCAGGTTATCTACCGCTGCAAAACTATGCTCTGTTTATGGTCGCCTTTGCCGCGTGTGGAGCATCGTGACATCTTTACAAAGGTGTCTACACGATTAGAGGATACAGTGAGAATATTTTTCTCAACATGAAATGCAGCGTGAGCTGCGGATTGGCTCAGGCGAAGGTGACAGCAGCAGGAAGCACAACCACAGCCGCGGCCTACTGCCGAACTGTCTCTTCCAAATTGAAGTCGAAGGTTTGGCTTGACTTCACCAAGATCTCGAAAGAAGGTGATGAACTTATTATAGCTCGATGCAACCATTGCAAGGCTGATTTTTCGGGTAAATCTACAAATGGTACATCTCATCTCATTAGGCATCTTGATGCAAAACATAAGACTGCACAAGCGACAATGAATAACTACTTCTTGAAATCTGAAACCAATGATGATGGAACAACTGCATTTAGAAATGGTAAATTTGATGTTCAAGCTGCTAGAATGGCTATCTCTATTTATCTTGTGTCTGGTTCTCATCCATTTACAACAGTAGAAGAAGCTGGATTTAGATCAATGATGTCTTCTTGTTGTCCACAATACAAGGCTATTGGTCGACACACAATAAAAAGAGAGATAATGTCAATGTTTCTTAGTCAGAAAAAGGAAATGCTGGATATTATTCTTGCTGCCCCTGGTAGAGTTAGTTTCACATCTGACAATTGGAAATCTGAAGTCTCTAAGCATAGCTTAATTCGCATTACTTGCCATTACATAGATGCTGATTGGAAATTGAACAAGAGAATTGTATGGTTCAAAAAAATTGATCCACCATATGATGGAGCATCTATTGCCGATGAGGTCCACCTAGCTTTTCGTGAGTGGAGGGTTGATAAGAAAGTGATGTGCATCACTCTTGATAATGCAGCCTATAATGATAGAATGATTGTTTGCTTGAGAACTCACTTGTCAAAAAGTTCTTTACCATTGTCTGGTAAATTCTTTCAAATCCGTTGTTGTGCACACATACTGAATTTAGTAGTTCAAGCTGGTTTGACATTGATTGATGCAGCTGTTGGAAAACTTAGAGATGGGATAATGTACCTAAAGGCTTCAGGCACTAGGCTGCATAAATTTTATACCACTGCTAGTACTATTTTCAATTTGGAAGAAACAAGAAGGTTGAAACCTGATATGCCTATCCGTTGGAATTCAACCTACACTATGCTTGGATGTTGTTTGTATTATAGAGAAGTCTTCTACTGGTTTTCTGAGAGGGACAGCATATTCAAGGAGCACTTCTGGCTAACTGAAGAAGAATGGGCCAAGGTTTCTCATATGTATCAGTTCTTGGCAGTTTTCTTCAAGGTGACAGAGGTTTTCTCAGGTACAAAGTATCCAACTGCCAACTTATACTTCATGAATGTCTTTCTTGTTCATAGCGCTATCATTGAGGCTAGTGCTGGAATAAATAACTACATGGGTCCAATGCTAGCAGTTATGAGAGAGAAATTCATGAAATATTGGTCTGATTACAGTGTATTTCTGTTTTGTGCTGCTGTACTTGATCCACGAATTAAGTTCAAGTTCTTAGGGTATGCCTACTCCAAGCTATATGATGAGGATGATGCCCGCCGACGCATTACTGCTGTTATAGATACAATGACTTCTTTATTTAACGAGTACGGTAGTGGCGTATCTGTTAATGAAAACGTAGCAACAGCTGGTTCCTCAAGTACTTGTGGACTTGGTGCCTTTGCTGACTACGATCAGTACGTGGAAAGTACCAGCTCACATGATGAGAAATCTGAACTGGATTTGTACTTGGCTGAACCTGTGAAGAAGTTGAACGAGAATGTTGACATCTTGGATTACTGGAACAAGTCTGCAGTAAGGTATCCCCAACTAGCAAAAATGGCACGTGATATCCTTGCAGTTCCCGTGTCAAGTGTTGCTTCAGAATCTGCTTTTAGCTTGAGTAAAAATGTTATAACCCCTAATAGAAGCTCACTCAAACCCAAGACAGTTGAGGCCTTGATGTGTTTGCAAGATTGGTATCGCTGCAAACTCCAGAAAGTGGAAGGTATGGAATTTACCCGTACTTTTGCTTAATGTTCTTATTTCTATGCTTAATGTTCTTATTTCTATGCATTGCTTGCTAATTTATTTACCCATACTTTTGTAGAATCTAAGAGAAAAGAGGATGTGGTTAATCTTGATGAAGAAGAGGATTCTTCTTCTGATGAAGAATGTACATCTCTAATTCTTCCTATTTGTTGAATTGGTGTTCATACTAATTCCCTACTTTGTATTTACCCACACTTGCTATTATATGTTGTATAGAGCTGCCTGGAGCAAATAGAGAGGGAGTTGGTGTTGGTCCGTTGGAAAAATGAGGAGCTGCGCATGAAGCAAAGAGAGAGTTGCTGTTGCATCTACTACTCTTCTCTTTAATTTGGTCCCATCTTCCATACTTATTTTGGACTGTAATAATTATGGAGTCTCTATTTGGGTTTTCGTCAGACTTTGAACAATGTTTATCATGCTTGTGCAACTATTAAGTGATGGTGTGATGCTTGATGTAGTTTGATAATTGATATGTACTGTGCAAAATGCTCCTGTTTTGCTAATATTTCTACTGTGTGTATACTGTTAAAAACTGTTGTTTTCCAGTTGCACGACGCTGGCATGCTGGATGCTGCTATCTGATGTTTTCCAAAACAATAGCTCATGTCGGCCATCGGGCCGGGCCTAGGCCTGTCGGGCTGTCACCTTGGGCCGGGCTCGGGCCAACAAAATGGTAAAATGTGTCGGGCTGGGCCAGCAGATATGCATCGGGCATTTTTTGGCCCGGCCCGAAGCCCGGCCCGGCCCGAGAAATGCCCAGATATAGGCTTCGCCTTAGACCTTTTTTCAGATTTTTCATTTGTAATCGTCGAGAACTTCGGTTTTTCTTATATCCGTAATGTATGCATTGGAACAACTGTGTGCATCTTATTTACACAGAGGCCGGGTGTAATATTAAACTTCTTAAGTAATAAAGCGTCCATTATTAAAAAAATCTAGGTTATGTTGTCTCATTTAAATGTTGATGGATTAAGTTTGAGTGATGTTGACAGCTTCATTACTCCATATTGTCGGCGATTTTATTTAATAATACATTTATTTTCTTTAATTTGATAAATAATACTCGATTTTGACAAATTTCACAAATAATACGGTAATGTTGAATGTCGGTAACCTAGGGGAGGGGGGTGAATAGGTTCTACAAAATTTTCCTTGACTTGTTTGCAATTTTAGGCTATGCGGATAAATAAAGTGATCTAATGCAAACTAAGTGAAGCACCCTATATGACAAAATAGAAATATCAAGAACTTCAAGCTAGATAGCTATCACAAATAAATAGGTGGAAAGAAATAACCGAAACACGTGGAGACGATGATGTCCGATGTTCACTTCCTTGAGGGGAAGCTAGTCATCGTTGGAGAGGTGCGGTACCACGAAGGACACCAAACGCCACGAAGGCACACCTTCTTCTCCGTGAGCTCCTTCTAGAAGTTGGAGCTCGTTACACTATGTGAAGACCTTAGGGAGGCCTTTAATCCCGTACAAACTTTCCAGCTCGATCACAAAATTGATTGCTCCCGGCGACTGCTATCCCTAGGAGTCCTCAACCTCCAAGAGTAAAAAGAACGGAGGGGGAATTTGGTACAATGGCTCAAATTAAAATATGTGTGGTTGAAAGAGAGAGAGGATGAAGAGATCTTCGAGATGCACGGATCAACTCTCAAAAACGTTGGACAAATCACTCGAAATCAAGAATTTAAGGTGGGTAAAAGTGATGAAACTCACGAGACCTCCACAAATCGAATCTGGATTAATTAGAATGGTAAAGGTAATTTTACACGAAATTGGCGTTGCCTTATATAGCAAAACTAGCCGTTGGAGGTTAAAAACGTGCAGGAAAAAAGCACGGCTCTGGGCCCGGTTATACCGGCCCAAGCTGCTGGGAAAAAGAATAGAAAAAGAAAAGCAAAAAGGGTTTTCCGGTATGACCGGCCTAGGCCCGGTTATACCGGCCCAAGAGGCTGGATGGAACAGAGGGAGCAGCGGACAGCGCGCTTGGCGAGGGGAGCGAGCAGCATGAGCGGGGAAACCTTATTCTCCACCTATTGCGGGCTGTATCTGGCTCGCCGCACAGGGGTGTTCCTATTCTGGGCTGGCCCATTACCAGCGATGGAGCTTTGTTTCACGTTCTTCGCGTTGCATCAGGTCGAGCTATGTGTTCCTGGCTTCGTGCCTTCCCGATACTTCTTCGTTTTTTCCATTTTCTTTCTTGTTTTTCTTCGGTTTTTCTTCTGATTCTTCTTCGATTTTTCATTTTCGATATGTTATGTTTCTATTTTTTTGTTTACTTTCTTTCATACCGATAGGAAGAAGAAAAAAAAGCAAGGACGAGTGGAACGAAGGAGACTAGACTAGCGTGTCATTCAAGCAGGAGAGGGTGAGATTGACGAATAGTGGAATGTACGAAAAAACGAATTTCTAGTTTCGAAGAAGACAGTGCTTGCGCGAAGAAGCGAATCAATCAAACAATATCAAAGCTTAGAATATGGCTCGGTATATTTCATAAGGGGGCCCAAAATGCTAGTTGCCATTTTATGTAACGCATACACTGGCAGCGTCGATATACGAAAAATAGATGCTAAGCCTGCAATGTCCGATAACGGGGCTTCATTAGTGAATCTGTCGGGATCAGGCTCAACCCGCGGATGCGCCCCCCGCTCTGCCTGCTCCACCAGTTGAAGTCCCTGCCATTTTGAACCCGCCCCTTCTTTCTTCTTTAATTGAGACACGTGGAAAACCGGATGTACCATTGATCCCACTGGAACTGGTACTACCACCTCCTCCAGCTCTAGCTGAGCAGTCCAGTTTGTTCGGTCCTCAAAAACGAAGAAGGAAGACAGTACTGGGGTGGGCCGTCGTCGCCTTGTATGAACAAAGCAAAGTGGAAAAAAGCCTTTTTGAACTAGCCAAGGAAGGAAAGTAAGGAAAGCGGGAAAGGTACATGTTCAAAATCACCTTGAAAGTGCTCTCAAAAGAGAGAAAGATGGTATCGAATAAGGTTTCCTAGCCTCCAAGCTAGCAGGAATGGGTACTACAGCACCAAGAAAGATCGATGCTATGCCGGGGCGAGGGGACGGGAAAAGAAACAGCTCTGAAGAAAGATATTGGGGTTCCCAATGCTTCTCCACGCCCACGACCAGTTACTAGAAAATCAGAATCATCTGCTGGACTCGCTTTGCTCTGGAAAATGGGCTTATCTTGGGCAAAAAAGAACGAAAATAAAGAAGAGCTTCTTGTTTGAGGAAAAATGATCTGGAAAAGCTAAATAGAAAGCCTTTTTCTTGCTTCGCTTACATGGACTAGACTTACTATAGTAGTCCGTCCGGCTGCTCTTGCTTAAATCATTACTCTTCATTCTCACGTGCTCTAGCAATTGCGGCTGGTGCTGCTTCTATCTCTCAAAAGACTCGGGATCCCCTCGATGGTCCGGTGCTAATAGAAGTCGCTTACTCTCCGGCCAAAGTTCCAATATTTTCTACAATTTCAACATTTTTCATACCTCCTCCTTCCAATTGAATGAATAATCGTTCGATGTCTGCTCGTTCTCCCCTCTTCAATTCCCAATGAACAACATGATCTTGAGGTCCCCGTTCAGATGTTGGACGTGGAATCTCAATAAAGCTATCCAGATTCAAAAGATCCAAGCTAAATGAATTCGAAATGGAACAAATACGTCATTTCTTGACCAACCCTTCTGGAAGCGACTGATTTCCAATTCTTCTTTTCTAGCGCTTGACTCCTGTCCCAGCTTCTCCCGAGAACGAGCCAGCTTCTCCTGTGTTGGATTTAGATCTGCAAGGCAACTCTCAATTACTTTATTTCCTTCCTTTGAAATCAACACCCTCATTTTTGGGTTCTTACCTTGTCTTGACTCTTCACCGAGTGAAAGTGATACACTACTACTTTTGGTTCGGCCTACCAGTCATTCCATTGCTGGAAAAAGTTAGCCTGGATCTTAGGAGGAAGAGAATTGATGTATCAAAGGCATTTCAAAGGAACAGAGGGTCCATCTTTGAAGTGAGAGACAATTGGTTTCAACTGCACCTCTGTCCCTTCATCTTTTTGAAAGGAATCGAGGCCCGGCCCGGCTCGCGGCTTCTTTTGTTGCCGAAGACCAGGACCCAATCCCTTTAATAAGGGGTAGCAATTGTAAGATCTAAAGTGGATCATTCCACAGTTTCCTTGATCGAGATCTTGGTCCTTGCTAGGGTTTAATCGGACCCGCCCCTTCCTTTTTCTTTGTCGCTATTGCGAATCCGAGGCCCATCTTTCTCAAAAAGGAAGAGAGGGTGCGCCCCCCAGAGAGAACCCCATTCTTTCCAGAAAGTTCGAATTCCTTTAAGTGAGCTGCTTGAGCGGAGGGTAGGCTCGGGAGCGGAAGACTAAAACAAACGGAGAGAGGCAAGGCCTTCATTTGTTTTAAAATAGGGATATCTGAAGCTACCGATCCGGGATCTCACTCAAATCATGATGCTCGAATAGCTGCTTGGTCAACCTAGACTAGCTGGGAAGTGCCATTCATTCGTTAGTATTCTAGCTTAGCTCTCTCTATTCTTTGCTTAAGCTATCGTGTCAAAAGAAAGCTCAAAAAGGGCGGGACGAGATCGAAGAGGGGATTTCTTCGTCCCATCTCTTGTATGCCCCACCTTGACTTACCATCATGGCTACACCCATTTCATCAATTGGAGTAGACAGCTGCAACGCGATCGTCCGCGGGAAAAAGAGTTGGCGCCGCCACTGCTTTAAACAACCTCTTATGTTCTTCGGCATAACCTTGAAATTCTTGCTGAAAGCACAACTATGTGCTGGCACTCAATCAAGTTCCATTATTCAAACAAACCCTTCGATGACTTATCGGCTGCCTTGCAGTAAACCCCCTACGGGCAGTCCCCCGTCGTCGTAAAGTAGTAAAGGTCCCCGCGAACCTTTCGGGAAGAGGGGACAAAGTAAGTCCGCGAAGAAGGAAAAGGGAGGAGCCTACGCTTGGAATCTGCAGATCAAGTTAAATAGGAGCGCATCCCGACTTGTGACAGTAAGAGCGTTTCCTTCTGAGTCAGCTAGCAAGCTCTTCAAAATATGGAGAAAATTAAATGTAAACAAATTTCAAAATTGAACGAATTTTATATTCGAACATTTTTGCGTTTGAATAATTTTTAAATTTGAACATTTTCAAAATTTGAACCTTTTCGTATTTGAACATTTTCCAAATTTGATTTTTTTTTAGAATTTAAACATTTTTTAACCCGAACAATTTTAATGTTTGAACATTTTTAGGATTTTAACAATTTTCATGCTAGCTCACAGGAACTCGACGAGCGCGTCTTCCTATTTGGGGTCCATGTTAGCTCCGACCGACACCTGCTTGGAACTGTCTCCTACCTTGAGGTCGACTTTCTTGGTGTCTATCGCGGCCTTGAACGAGTTTTTCTATTCGGAGATATGCTTCTTGGTGGTATGCATCTCCTTTGGATCAATCGCGGCTCTGTAGCCTTGCAGCTCGTCTTCAGATAGCACATATTCTGCAAAGGCTGCTTCGCCTACCTCGCACTCTCGAGCTTTCTTGTAATCTCCGGATACGGTGATCATACCGTTAGGACCCGGAATCTTGAGCTTGTTGTAGATGTAGCACACCCTTGCGTGGAACTTGTGGTAGGTGGACCTACCAAAAATGACATGGTAGGAGCTCTTGAAGGGCACAACCTCGAACGTGATCATCTCTTCGCGGAAATTATTAACATCGCCGAAGGCCACGGGAAGTCTGATGCTGCCAAGAGAATTTGCTTTTTTTTACCCAGAACCACACCATGAAACTCAGTGATGTTGTTCTTGAGCTGTTCCTTGGTAAGTTGCATCTTCTCTAGAGTCTCCAGGTATATGATATTCAGGCTGGCTCTGCCATCCATAAGGCATTTGGAGAAGTCAAACCCATCGATGTGGGGACGCACAACCAAGGAGTAGCACTCTTTTGGGACGATGGTCGGGTGATCCGCCCTATCGAACGTGCAGGGATTTTCCGACCACCTGACATACTGCGGCACAGCCGGAACTGTGGCGTTCAGGATCCGGAGGGCTGATTTGTTGGCCCGGACTGTCGGTGTTCCCAGGAAGGTGTGGTATGCCCCAGCACTCTTTTTGACGAAGGGGTTGGATTTGTTAGCTGCGGAAGCCTCTTTGGGATCCGACGAAGCGTCATCCTCATCCATTGCATCGGAACTGTCCTTATCATTTTCCTTGTTCTTGCCCTTGCCTCCTTTGCCGCGCGGGCGGTGCTTCCGAGCGTGCTTGTATCCTGCTTCTGGGTCGCCGTTGATGACCCACAAGTATAGGGGATTGCAACAGTCTTCGCGGGAAGTAAAACCCAATTTATTGATTCGACACAAGGGGAGACAAAGAATACTTGAAAGCCTTAACGAGCGGAGTTGTCAATTCAGCCGCACCTGGAAACGGACTTGCTCGCAAGAGTTTATCGGTAGTAACAGTTTTATAGCGATAGCGATAGTGAAATAACGACGACAGAGTAACAAAGACAGCGGTAGTGATTATAGTAAACAACAGGATTAAAATACCGTAGGCACGGGGATGGATGACGGGCGTTGCATGGATGAGAGAAACTCATGTAACAATCAAAGCAGGGCATTTGCAGATAATAATAAAACGGTATCCAAGTACTAATCAATCAATAGGCATGTGTTCCATATATAGTCGTACGCGCTCGCAATGAGAAACTTGCACAACATCTTTTGTCCTACCAGCCGGTGGCAGCCGGGCCTCTAGGGATTCTACTGGAAATTAAGGCACTCCTTTTAATAGAGCACCGGAGCAAAGCATTAACACTCCGTGAACACATGTGATCCTCATATCACCGCCATCCCCTTCGGTTGTCCCAATTTCTGTCACTTTGGGGCCTCGGGTTCCGGACAACAATACGTGTATACAACTTGCAGGTAAGATCATAAACAACGAATATCTTCATGAATCAATAACATGTTCAGATCTGAGATCATGGCACTCAGGCCCTAGTGACAAGCATTAAGCATAACAAGTTGCAACAATATCATAAAAGTAACATCTACGAATACTAGGCACAATGCCCTAACAATCTTATGACTATTACATGACCAATCTCATCCAATCCCTACCATCCCCTTCACAGTGGGGGAATTACTCACACATGGATGGGGGAAACATGGCTGGTCGATGGAGAGGCGTCGGTGATGATGATGGCGATGATTTCTTCCAATTCCCCGTCCCGGCGGAGTGCCAGAACGGAGTTTCTGGTCCCGAGACGGAGTTTCGCGATGGTGGCGGCGTACTGGATGGTTTCTGGCGACTTCGACTATCCCCCGTGCGTTTTTAGGTCGAAGGCGTTAAGTAGTCCGAAGGAGGGCGTCGGAGGCCAGCGGAGGGGGCCACACGCTAGGGCCGCGCGCCCCTCTCCGGGCCGCGCCGGCCTAGTGTGTGGGGCCCTCGGCCTCCACCTGGCTTGCCCTTCTGGCTCCGTCAATCTTCTGGAAAAATAAGACCTTTCGCATAAATTCCGATGATTTTTCTGAAAGTTGGATTTCTGCACAAAAACGAGACACCAAAACAGTTCTGCTGAAAACAGCATTAGTCCGTGTTAGTTGCATCCAAAATACACAAATTAGAGGCAAAACAATAGCAAAAGTGTTCGGGAAAGTAGATACGTTTTGGACGTATCAACTCCCCCAAGCTTAGCTTATTGCTTGTCCTCAAGCAATTCAGTTAACAACTGAGTGCGATAAAAGAACTTTCACGAACACATTTGCTCATATGATGTAAATATTCTCATGATATGGCAAGTACTTAAGCAACTCATAATAAGATACATGCAAATAAAGTCATCTAATAGCTATATCAATCATGGAAAAGGTACCAACAAATTAATAATAAGCATCATGAATCATGTCTATCAGCAGGATTGCAATGTTCATAAAAGGATATGATAAAGTGGTATCTCACTTGCCCATATTTGTACAGCAAAACATAAATTCTTAGGCACCTTTGAGGTTCATGGAAAGAATGGAAGTGGAGATTTATCAAAGATAAAAGCATCAAAGTTATATCACCATTAATCACATTTTGGGACAAGCAGATTATACTAAGAATGACAGTTGTGCTCTCAAGAAAGTGCTCAAAGAAAGGATGGAGACTCAATGTAAAAGTAAAATATTGACCCTTCGCAGAGGGAAGCAGGGATTAACATGTGCTAGAGCTTTTCATTTGTAAAACAGGAGTAAAATAATTTTGAGAGGTGTTTGTTGTTGTCAACGAATGGTAATGGGTACTCTAACTACCTCATCAACCGGACTTTCAAGAGCGGCTCCCATGAAATTTTATTTTTGGGTGGCACTCCTTCCAACCTTGCTTTCACAAACCATGGCTAACCGAATCCTCGGGTGCCGACCAACAATCTCATACCATGAAGGTGTGCCTTTTTATTTTAGTTTTATTTAGATGACACTCCTCCCCACCTTTGCTTTCTCAAGCCATGGCTAACCGAATCCTCGGGTGCCGACCAACAATCACATACCATGGAGGAGTGTCTATTTGTAAATTTATGAAAGTTAATTAATTGGGGCTGGGAACCCCGTTGCCAGCTCTTTTTGCAAAATTATTAGATAAGCGGATGTGCCACTAGTCCATTGGTGAAAGTCCGTCCGGAGTAAATGACAAGATTGAAAGATAAACACCACATACTTCCTCATGAGCTATAAAACATTAACACAAATTGAGAAGCATTTTGAAGGTTTTAAAGGTAGCACATGAGAATTTACTTGGAATGGTTTGAAATGCCATGCATAGGTATTTATGGTGGACACTTTGGAATAACTTGGTTTTCAGGGGTTTGGAAGCACGAGCAGCGTTCCCGCTCAGTACAAGTGAAGGCTAGCAATAGGCCGGGAAGCGACAATCAAGAGAGCGATAGCTTGTCATAATTATGCTTGCGGCAAAATGAATTAACGGAGGCATAAAAGTGATACAAGAACTCTGAGGTGAAGTAAATCATTGAGGCTTAATTGACTTTTGTTCAGTCATATGCATGCGTGAGCATGTGCTAATTTGATTCAAGTGGATTATTCAGAGGAGGATACCACAATGTCATATCTATCTATGAATAAAGCAATGCAAGCAAATATTTATGACATGCTACTCATATTAATAAATTGGAACTAAACATGAGAGACCATGAACTACTAGACTTTCTTAAATGACATATACCTCACATGAACCAACTAACCACGCTCACATGGATGAGTATATGTACAAAAATGAAAACAAATAGAGTTCATACCAGCCTCTCACCACAGTCAGATTGTTGTAGATCGTCATTATTGCTTCTTCACTTGTGTAGCTTGAATAATATGGAATGGAAGCACGCTCCAGCCACCGAAAACCATTGAACTCCATAATGAACTTTACAAAACCAAAGAAGAACAGCAAATATTTTTGGTGTTTTCGAATTGGAAATAAGAACAAAAGGAAACAAAGCAAACAAAGCAAAATCTTTTTAGATTTTCTTATAGCAAACCAACGATAGCAAATAAAGCAAAATAAAAGCAAGAAACCAAAATAAATAAATGGTAAAGAGAAACAACAGAAATATTTTTGGTCTTTTTGTGTTTTAGGAAAGAAACAAAGCAAAAATAAGAGAATGAAAACTAGAAGAAACACAGAAAAGCAGGATGGCAGAAATCTGCCAAAACCTGACAGCAGTACAGAAATCGATTTTTACAAAAAACTTCCGTTGCTCAGTTCGAAAAGTTCTCAACTAATGAAAGTTAGATAACAACCTGGGGAACATGCACAAAAATTTGCAACTCAAACTAACTTTCTGGCTGTGCGAACGAATTTTTTTAGTAACAGTCCAGAATCTGTTTTCAGGCAGCACTTCCCCATATATCATCTCCCTCTTATTAGAAAACCACTTAAAGAAACTAAACAAGTATGTACAAGTATCCAGCAACCATAATATGCAAAGAATGAGTGATGCCGGTATACCTCCCCCCAAGCTTAGGCTTTTGGCCTAAGTGGAGATCAATCCCATGGTGCCCATGAAGTAGCACCTCCATAGTACGACGAAGATGGATCATATTCCGGGTATGTGCTGGAAGAAGCACCCGGATACGTGATGGTGTAGTCGTAGGAAGGCTCGGCGTCCTCGGAGTCATGCTGCTGGTGGAAGCCTTGTATCTTCATTTGCTCATCCACCTCCTCCTTAGAGCGCGACCATGGTTTCCTGTCAACACTGAACAAATCTGGCTGCGGCAAAAGGATTTCCCTCTCTTCCCCGTCAGCAAACAACATTCTATAGACAATATTATCTAAACTAGAGTCAGCTGTAACAAATTGATGACTCTTCATAGCAACAATATCAAGCCTTATAGGAGTTAGTTTCACATCAGTAGGGTCAAGAGGAAGTTCTAGATATGCTAAAATGCGCGATGCGATAATTCCTCCAAATATAGGTCCCTTGTTAGACAAGCGGCGAGCAACAAGAGCACCAAGATGATAAGGCGTGTCCCCAGTGAGTGCAGCAATTAAGAAAGCAAGATGATAGCTAGATATATTACTAGTGTTCTCCCTACCAAGAATGCTAGTAGCAATGTAATAAGCAAAATACTTAATGGCGGGGAGTTGAATGTTTCTTATCTTGCCACGCTGAATGGTGCGACAATCATCATTGGTGATCTCTCGATAGAGCTCAAGCAAAACCCTGGGATTGTCCTCAATCCTCTAAACTGTACCTACAGGAGTGATATCCAATGCAGCACAAAAATCATCAACTTCATAGTAATAGGATTACCATAGATCCTGAATGCAACTGTCGGGTGATAGTGCTTGTTGTTGAACTTGAAGCTCTCCACAAAGATTTTAGTGAGCATGTGGTATTGCTCCCTCTCATCTCCCATGTAGGTGGTTAAGCCCGCCTTACCGACAAGGGTCAAGAAATCATCCAGCAACCCTGCATTACTCAAAAAGTCATAACATGGGAAAGATGAAGCGTTAGGGACTCCATTGCCCTCCTCGGGCTCGAAACTTGGCGTGATGACATCCTCATTATAGGATCGCATGAATCGGGTGGCTGCCCTTGAGGGCCTCCTCGAGCTTGTCGTCTCCCCCTCAAACATTTCTCCAAAGTTATAGTTGTCCATCCCCCTTTTCTGAAATTTTTCAACAAACACTATAAAATTTGATTTGGTGACATATAACTGAGGGAAACTACTATAGGAACTTGCTAGAGTACTAAACATGCATCAAGACTAGTTTCTACAACTTAGAACAAGCATGCAAGCTCACTAAACATATTACCTCAAGCAGCAAAATATTCAAGATATACACAACCAAACAAAATTCTACTTGGATAATCGGAGGAGTCACATACCGGAGAGAAAATGTGCCAAATTTCAGACAGAAATCTGGGCTGAGCAAAGAGATCGAGAAATCTGGAGCTCTTGAGCAAAAACGCGAGTGAGAGGAACCTGGTGCGAGTTTTTTCGGGAGAGAGAAGAAAGTGGGAGGAAGAGATGATGTAGTGGGGCAAGGAGGGGCCCACACGCCAGGGTGGCGCGCCCCCCTTGCTGGCCGCGCCGGCCTGTGGGGTGCCACCCTGGGGTGCCCCACTGGTCATCCCCAGGTGTTCCCAGATGCCTCGTCAAAAAATAAGACCAACGGTATAATTTTTGTGAATTTTTGAAAACTTTGAAAAATGCACATTTCTGGGTGTCAAAATTATTATTACTGGGCAGAAAAGATTTTGAAATCTCTAATTAACTAAAGAACTTTGCAAAACAAAAATGCTACAGCAAATAGATCAAGTGGAGGAAGAAAGATATGTTGTTTAGTTCCTCTATGCATATAAAATGAATTTGTTAACAAGGTTGATCAAGTCTTACCACCAAATAAATTTTACATAGCATCAGAAGAAATAAACCTCAAATCAATCATGTTACCTTGTATTGTACTGATATGGATCCAATCACAAGAGTTTGATATTCTTCTTTAGGCTCATATATAGGACAATCAATAGTTCCCACTTTGATAGTTCTCACATTAGAAATTGTATTAACTCCACATGCTTTCTCAATCCTCATGGGAAAATAAACGGTATGCTCCTTGTCATCAACATTGAAAGTAACTTTTCCTTTATTGCAATCAATAACAGCCCCTGCGGTGTTGAGAAAAGGTCTCCCAAGAATAATAGACATATTATCATCTTCAGGCATTTCCAACACAACAAAATCAGTTAATATCAAGCAGTTATTAGTAACCTGAACAGGAACATCCTCACATATACCAACAGGAATAGCAGTAGATTTATCAGCCATTTGCAAAGATATATCAGTTGGTATCAACTTATCTAAATAAAGTCTCTTATAAAGAGAGAAAGGCATAACACTAACACCCGCTCCCAAATCACATAGAGCAGTTCTAACATAACTATTCTTAATAGAACAAGGAATAGTCGGTATACCTGGGTCCCCAAGCTTCTTTGGAACCTTACCATTGAAAGAATAATTAGCAAGCATAGTGGAAATTTCCTCATTAGGAATTTTCCTTTTGTTAGAGACAATATCTTTCATATACTTTGAATAAGGAGGCAATTTAATAGCATCGATCAAAGGGATTTGCAGGAATAAAGGTTTCATCCAATCACAAAATTTATTATAGTGTTCTTCTTCCTTTGATTTTAGTTTCTTAGCAGGAAAAGGCATTTGCTTTTGAACCCAAGGTTCTCTTTCATTACCATGTTTCTTAGCAATAAAATCTTCTTTAGTATACTTTTTATTTTTAGCATGCTTTTCAGGTTCATCTTCAACCTCTTCTTTATCAGAAGCATCATTCTTATCGTTATCTTTACCATGTTCATTACCACTTTCAGTTTCAGCATCAGAAATAGAAATACTATTAGGATCATTAACAGGCTCAGAGGATTCTACAAATGTTTTATGTTTCTTTTTCTTTTTCTTAGATGGAGCACTAGTTTCAGTTCGTTGAGAATCTTGTTCAACTCTTTTGGGATGCCCTTCAGGATATAGAGGATCCTGAGTAGAAACACCGCCTCTAGTTGTTACTTCATAAGCATGTTTTTCTTTAGAATTATTTTTTAACAAGTCATTTTGCACTTTAGTGAGTTGATCAATTTGAGTTTGAACCATTTGAAAATGTTTAACAAGCATCTTAACATCATTGGAGGTTCTCTCCACAATACCATGCAATTCACCAATAGCTCGAGAATTTTCCATTAAATGATTCTCTACTCTCATATTGAAATTATTTTGCTTAACAATATAATTATCAAACTCATCTAAGCATTGAGCAGGAGGTTTTGAATATGGAATATCTTCTCTAGTAAAGCGTTGAAGAGAGTGTACCTCGATCATGGATGAAGGGGGAGTTATCTTAAATAAATCTTCTATGGGAGGTAAATTCTTCACGTCTTCGGATTTAATACCTTTCTCTTTAAGAGATTTCTTGGCTTCCCTAATATCTTCATCATTTAATTTAATCATACCCCTCTTCTTCAATATTGGTGTCGGGGTTGGTTCAGGTGTAGACCAATCATCATGATTCCGGCCTATTTTAGCCAATAATTCTTCAGCTTCGTCTGGAGTTCTTTTCCTGAAAACACAACCAGCACAACTATCTAGGTATGCCCTAGACTCAATGGTTAGTCCACTATAAAATATGTCAAGTAAATCATGCTTTTCCAAATCATGTTCAGGCCGAGCTCTAATAAGAGAGCAAAATCTCGCCCAAGCCTCAGGCAATTTCTCTCCATCTTCCTGATCAAAATTATAAATTCTCCGCAAAGCAATATGTTGAGCACTAGCAGGAAAGTATTTCCGGAAGAAAACATCAAGCAATTCTTTTGGACTATTAATAGAATCAGGTGGCAAACTATTATACCAAGTTTTAGCATCATCCTTTAATGAGAATGGAAAAATTTTAGCAACGAAATAAGTACGCTTCTTAACATCATCAGAAAACAAGCTACTCAGAGTAGATAGCTCAATCATGTGTCCAATAACACTTTCTTTTTCAGTACCACAAAAGGGTGTTTTCTCAACAATAGATATACGAGATAAATCAAGAGAAAAATCATAATCCTTATCCTTAATGTTTATAGGAGATGTGGCAAACTTAGGATCAGGAGACAGTTTATATCTAACAGTATGTTGTGCAAGCAACTTTTTAATTTTTCTTGCATCAGTAATAGCATTGCATTTATCAATGAAATCATCATCAAGTTCCACATAATCCTCATCAGGATCATCACTAGAGTATTCAACAGACTCAGGTGAATTAACAAGTGTAGCAGCATTTTCATTAGGAGTTTCAGTATTTTCAATTTGTCTAGACCTAGCAATTGTAGCATCTAGAAAAGATCCTAACGAACCATCATTATCAAGCACAGCAGAAGCATCATCAAAATTATGAGAGGAATTTTCAGATCTAGCAGAAGTACCAGCATGTGAAGCATGTGGTGGTGAAACAAGTTTATCTATCACAGATGGTGAATCAAGATCAGCAAAGGTACTCAGAGTTGTACCTTTTCTTGTAGTGGATGGTAATATGGCGACTTTAGTATCGCGAGGTTTACCCATGATGGAGAATTTGCAGCGAACAATATCAATCCAAGTGAACTTCCAAATAAAGCTATGCTCCCCGGCAACGGCGCCAGAAAATAGTCTTGATGACCCACAAGTATAGGGGATCGCAACAGTCTTCGCGGGAAGTAAAACCCAATTTATTGATTCGACACAAGGGGAGACAAAGAATACTTAAAAGCCTTAACAGCGGAGTTGTCAATTCAGCTGCACCTGGAAACAGACTTGCTCGCAAGAGTTTATCGATAGTAGCAGTTTTATAGCGATGGCAGTAGTGAAATAACAGCAGCAGAGTAACAAAGACAGCGAGTAGTGATTATAGTAAACAGCAGGATTAAAATACTCGTAGGCACGGGGATGGATGACGGGCGTTGCATGGATGAGAGAAACTCATGTAACAATCAAAGCGAGGGCATTTGCGGATAATAATAAAATGGTATCCAAGTACTAATCAATCAATAGGCATGTGTTCCATATATAGTCGTACGTGCTCGCAATGAGAAACTTGCACAACATCTTTTGTCCTACCAGCCGGTGGCAGCCGGGCCTCTAGGGAATCTCTCGGAAATTAAGGCACTCCTTTTAATAGAGCACCGGAGCAAAGCATTAACACTCCGTGAACACATGTGATCCTCATATCACTGCCATCCCCTTCGGTTGTCCCAATTTCTGTCACTTTGGGGCCTCGGGTTCCGGACAACAATACGTGTATACAACTTGCAGGTAAGATCATAAACAACGAATATCTTCATGAATCAATAACATGTTCAGATCTGAGATCATGGCACTCGGGCCCTAGTGACAAGCATTGAGCATAACAAGTTGCAACAATATCATAAAAGTAACATCTACGAATACTAGGCACCATGCCCTAACAATCTTATGACTATTACATGACCAATCTCATCCAATCCCTACCATCCCCTTCAGCCTACGGCGGGGGAATTACTCACACATGGATGGGGGAAACATGGCTGGTCGATGGAGAGGCGTCGGTGATGATGATGGCGATGATCTCCTCCAATTCCCCGTCCCGGCGGAGTGCCAGAACGGAGTTTCTGGTCCCGAGACGGAGTTTCACGATGGTGGCGGCGTACTGGATGGTTTCTGGCGACTTCGACTATCCCCCGTGCGTTTTTAGGTCGAAGGCGTTAAGTAGTCCGAAGGAGGGCGTCGGAGGCCAGCCGAGGGGGCCACACGCTAGGGCCGCGCGCCCCCCTCCTGGGCCGCGCCGGCCAAGTGTGTGGGGCCCTCGGACCTCCACCTGGCTTGCCCTTCTCGCTTCGTCAATCTTATGGAAAAATAAGACCTTTCGCATAAATTCCGAGGATTTTTCTGAAAGTTGGATTTCTGCACAAAAACGAGACACCAGAATAGTTCTGCTGAAAACAGCGTTAGTCCGTGTTAGTTGCATCCAAAATACACAAATTAGAGGCAAAACAATAGCAAAAGTGTTCGGGAAAGTAGATACGTTTTGGACGTATCAACTCCCCCAAGCTTAGCTTATTGCTTGTCCTCAAGCAATTCAGTTAACAACTGAGTGCGATAAAAGAACTTTCACGAACACATTTGCTCATATGATGTAAATATTCTCATGATATGGCAAGTACTTAAGCAACTCATAATAAGATACATGCAAATAAACAATAGCAAAAGTGTTCGGGAAAGTAGATACGTTTTGGACGTATCAGCCGTTTAGGTCATTGACCCACTTGCAGTTGCGGTTAGTATGCGAGGACTTGCCGGTAGCCGGATCCATGTGGGCCAGGCATGGCATGTCCCTGTACTCTTCATATGTTTGGGGAGCACGGAACCCAGCAGCTGTGACCTCATCAGCGCGCTGCTGGCCCCTGCCGGCTCCGCCTCCACGACCGCGGCCTCTTCTGCCTCCTTGACCTCCGCGTTGGAACGCCATGGCAACCATATCGGATCCACCACTTTTCTGGTCATCAAGGGGATTCTTCCGCTTGTTGTTGTTGCTGCTGCCGCCGTTATCACGGTTTTTCTTTTGTTGGTGTAGGTGTATGGCTGTGTCCGTAAGTTCTCCACCTGCGTCGTCATCAGCGGCGGTGTGAGTACTTGCAATGCCGATTATGTCATCCAAAGTCAGATTGTTTTCATTGATCAGGCAAGTAAGCTTGTGCCGGAGCAGTCCTCCCCTCTGCAGACCACCTATGAAGGCGTGCATAGCTATGCAGTTATCCACGTTCTCGCACTCGTTCCTGGTTGCTAACCATCGAGTGAGGAAATTTTGTGAAGTTTCACCTTTTTTCTGGATACATGCTTGCAGGTCGCTTGTTGTAGCAGGTCTTTTGTAGGTGCCCCTGAAGTGTTTTTAGAAGACAATCTTCAAGTCGAACAAGCAAAAGATGGAGTTCTCCGGGAGGTCACTGAGCCAGGTACGGGCTGGACCAATAAGGTATAGCTGGAGCATGCAGCAGGCTATTTTTTGGTTCCCTCCGGCAAAGCTGACTGCATTGAAGTAGTCCTCGATCCAGGTATCGGGCCTTTCGCTGCCATCGTAGTGCTTCAGATTTCCTGGTAGCTTAAGGTTCAAGCCTCTTGGCGTTGGTTCCTCCCAGATCATCCTGCCAAGCATTTTGGGCCAATGTATTCAGATTTGTATTCGTTGAGACGTTCCCTTGCGTCACGCGGGCCATTACGGAGGGATTGTGAATTAAAGCGAGATCTCCGGCCTCCGCCTCCACCTCCTCCACTAGGCGGTGGGGAGGGAGATCTACGAGGGGGGCGGTGGGACCTTTTTCTTCCACCTTCAGATTCTCCGTGCCCTTCTCGCTGCTAACTCCGGCTTCGGTGGCTACCTTCTCCGTGATGGCGGTCGCCTCCATCGTTCCGGCTTCTGTGGGGCTCAGGCTCGCGTTCTTTGTTCCGGCTCCGATGAGGCTCCGGCGTGCGCTTCGTGTTCTGATTCATCTGAGGTGCCACGTTGCCGCGGATGTTAATTCCACCAAGCCATGGGGTCTAGTGTTTCCGACTGGACTACGACGGCGAGATGGTGGACGAGGACGCGGGATCCGGGGCGGAGGTGACGGGTTCCGGTATTTGTCTTTGCCAGTGTACATCGGATCCTTTCCTTTCCTTGGGTCTGACGGAGGTGTTTTCGAGGGTATGGAGATCGGATTTGGATGTTCTCTGGTTTTCCTTCTGTGCTCCGTGGATCCGGTGCGTGATTCATCGTCACGATGCTGCCTTCCGGAGGCGTCCTTCTGCGTGGTGGATGTACATAGTTCCGGGTTGGATTCCAACCTACGCGAGGTGTCTTCCTTACTCAGTTGCTTCATTGCTGAAGCTACAAGTGTACTGAGGTGGTTGATGTCGATTTCCTCATCTTTCTTGGCCAAAAGTTCCGCAGCCTTCTTCATGTTATCCTTTGGAATTGTGAGCGGCTATTGATCGGTGGGAGTCGCAAAGTTAATCTTCCGGGTGCCAATGGCCTCCCGGCGGATCCTGTCTGCTTCTGCTTCAGCATCGTCGATGATGCCTTTCCACTGTCGACGGAGTGCTTTGGCCTCTTGTATGCATTCTGCAGCTTCACGTTTTCTTTTGAGGAAGTTCTACATCACTTCTTCTGCCTCTCGTCTTTCCTCCAACGTTTCCATTGCGGTGTTAGCAATTGATACGTCCATTTTGCATCACTATTTTATATCATAATTTACTGTTATTCAATGATATATTTCATATTTAGAGACGATACTTATGTTATTTCATCTATTTTGCATATTTCATGATTATTGGAGAATCGCGCACCGGAGTCAGGATTCTGCTGGAAAAAGCACCGTCAGAATGCAATATTTCGGAAGATCAACAATTGACGGAAATTACACGGAAAATCTTATTTTTCCAGAAGACGGAGACAGCCAGAAGGAGGAGCCGAGGAGGGCCGCCATGGCCCCCCCATAGGCCGGCGCGGGCCCAGGCCTGGCCGCGCCGCCTTGTGGGGAGGGGGCCCACAGCCCCCTCTGGCCTCCTCTCCTTTGCGTACTTCTTCGTCCCGAAAACCTAAGATCTGGGGGATAGTCGCGAAGAGACACAGCCGCCTCTGCGGGGCGGAAAACACCAGAGAGAAAAGAGCTCTCCGGCAGGCTGAAATCCGCCGGGGAAATTCCCTCCCGGAGCGGAAAATCGACGCCATCGTCGCCGTCATCGAGCTGGACATCATCTCCATCATCATCACCGCCATCTCCACCGCTGCACCTCGTCACCGCTGTAACACTTAGGGTTGGATCTTGATTGTTTGATAGGGGAAACTCTCCCGGTATTGATTTCTACTTGTTATTGATGCTATTGAGTGAAACCATTGAACCAAGGTTTATGTTCAGATTGTTATTCATCATCATATCACCTCTGATCATGTTCCATATGATGTCTCATGAGTAGTTCGTTTAGATCTTGAGGACATGGGTGAAGTCTAAATGTTAGTAGTGAATTATGTTGGGTAATATTCAATGTTATGATATTTAAGTTGTGGTGTTATTCTTCTAGTGGTGTCATGTGAACGTCGACTACATGATACTTCACCTTTATGGGCCTAGGGGAATACATCTTGTATTCGTTTGCTAATTGTGGGGTTGCCGGAGTGACAGCAACCTGAACCCCTGATGCGTGCAATTAAAACACGTCCGTTGGGAACCCCAAGAGGAAGGTGTGATGCAGACAGTAGCAAGTTTTCCCTCAGAAAGAAACCAAGGTTTATCGAACCAGGAGGAGCCAAGAAGCACGTTGAAGGTTGATGGCGGCGAAGTGTAGTGCGGCGCAACACCGGGATTCCGGCGCCAACGTGGAACCTCGCACAACACAACCAAAGTACTTTGCCCCAACGTAACAGTGAGGTTGTCAATCTCACCGGCTTGCTGTGA
This sequence comes from Lolium rigidum, assembly GCF_022539505.1. Classification (NCBI taxonomy): domain Eukaryota; kingdom Viridiplantae; phylum Streptophyta; class Magnoliopsida; order Poales; family Poaceae; genus Lolium; species Lolium rigidum. Next base: position 18,211,499 of record NC_061511.1, on the reverse strand, counting down.
ACAAAGGATTAACCGTATTATGTGGAAGATGATTGTTTGCGAAGAACAGTAAAGAACAAGTATTGCAGTAGATTATATTTCAGATGTAAAGAATAGGACCGGGGTCCACAGTTCACTAGAGGTGTCTCTCCCATAAGATAAATAGCATGTTGGGTGAACAAATTACAGTTGGGCAATTGACAAATAAAGAAGGCATAACAATGCACATACATATATCATGATGAGTACTATGAGATTTAATCAGGGCATTACGACAAAGTACATAGACCGCCATCCAACATGCATCTATGCCTAAAAAGTCCACTTTCGAGTTATCATCCGAACCCCTTCCGGTATTAAGTTGCAAGCAACAGACAATTGCATTAAGTATGGTGCGTAATGTAATCAACACAAATATCCTTAGACAAAGCATCGATGTTTTATCCCTAGTGGCAATAGCACATCCACAACCTTAGAACTTTCTGTCACTTCGTCCCGCATTTAATGGAGGCATGAACCCACTATCGAGCATAAATACTCCCTCTTGGAGTTACAAGTATCAACTTGGCCAGAGCCTCTACTAGCAACGGAGAGCATGCAAGAACATAAACAACTCATATATGATAGATTGATAATGAACTTGACATAGTATTCAATATCCATCGGATCCCAACAAACACAACATGTAGGATTACAAATAAACGATCTTGATCATGATAGGCATCTCACAAGATCGAACATGATAGCACAATTAGGAGAAGACGACCATCTAGCTACTGCTATGGACCCATGGTCCAGGGGTGAACTACTCACACATCGATCCGGAGGCGATCATGGCGATGAAGAGTCCTCCGGGAGATGATTCCCCTCTCCGGCAGGGTGCCGGAGGCGATCTCCTGAATCCCCCGAGATGGGATTGGCGGCGGCTGCGTCTTTGGAAGGTTTTCCGTATCGTGGCTCTCGGTACTGGGGGTGTCGCGACGAAGACTTTAAGTAGGCAGAAGGGCAGGTCAGGGGGCATCACGAGGGGCCCACACAACAGGGCCACGCGGCCAGGGCCCAGGCCGCGCCGCCCTAGTGTGGCGTCGCCTCGTGGCCCCACTTTGTTTCCTCTTCGGACTTCTGGAAGCTTCGTGGAAAAATAGGCCCCTGGGCGTTGATTTCGTCCAATTCCGAGAATATTTCCTTACTAGGATTTCTGAAACCAAAAAACAGCAGAAAACAGCAACTGGCTCTTCGGCATCTCGTCAATAGGTTAGTGCCGGAAAATGCATAATAACGACATATAATGTGTATAAAACATGTGAGTATCATCATAAAAGTAGCATGGAACATAAGAAATTATAGATACGTTTGAGACGTATCAAGCATCCCCAAGCTTAGTTCCTACTCGCCCTCGAGTAGGTAAACGATAACAAAGATAATTTCTGGAGTGACATGCTATCATAGTCTTGATCAATACTATTGTAAAGCACATGAGATGAATGCAGCGATTCGAAGCAATGATGAAGATAATGAGTAAACAACTGAATCATGTAACAAAGACTTTTCATGAATAGTACTTTCAAGACAAGCATCAATAAGTCTTGCATAAGAGTTAACTCATAAGCAATAAATTCTTAGTAGAAAGCTTTGAAACAACACAAAGGAAGATATAAGTTTCAGCAGTTGCTTTCAACTTCAACATGTATATCTCATGGATAATTGTCAACACAAAGTAATATAACAAGTGCAATAGGTAAACATGTAAGAATCAATGCACACAGTTTACACAAGTGTTTGCTTCTAAGATAGAAAGAGGTAGGTAAACTGACTCAACAATAAAGTAGAAGAAAGGCCCTTCGCAGAGGGAAGCATGGATTACTATTTTTGTGCTAGAGCTTTTCATTTTGAAAACAAGAAACAATTTTGTCAACGGTAGTAATAAATCATATGAGTTATGTATAAGATATCTTATAAGTTGCAAGTCTCATGCATAGTATACCAATAGTTCCCGCACCTTGTCCTAATTAGCTTGGATTAACACGGATTATCATTGCATGACATATGTTTCAACCAAGTGTCACAAAGGGGTACCTCTATGCCGCCTGTACAAGGGTCTAAGGAGAAGGTTTGCATTGGATCTCTCGCTTTTGATCATTCTCAACTTAGACACCCATACCGGGACAACATAGACAACAGATAATGGACTCCTCTTTTAATGCTTAAGCATTCAACAACAGTTAATATTTCTCATAAGAGATTGAGGATTTGTGTCCAAACTGAAACTTCCACCATGATTCATGGCTTTAGTTAGCGGCCCAATATTCTGCTCTAACAATATGCATACTCAAACCATTTGATCATGAAAATCTCCCTTACTTCAGACAAGACCAACATGCATAGCAACTCACATGATATTCAACAAAGGTAAAAGTTGATGGCGTCCCCAGAAACATGGTTACCGCTCAACAAGCAACTTATTAAGAAATAAGACACATAAGTACATATTCTTCACCACAATAGTTTTTAAGGCTATTTGTCCCATGAGCTATGTATTGTAAAGGCAAAGAATGGAAATTTAAAGGTAGCACTCAAGTAATGTACTTTGGAATGGCGGGGAAATACCATGTGGTAGGTAGGTATGGTGGACACAAATGGCATAGGTGTTGGCTCAAGGTTTTGGATGCACGAGAAGAATCCCTCTCAATACAAGGCTAGGCTAGCAAGGTTGTTTGAAGCAAACTCAAGTATGAAATGGTGCAGCAAGACTCACATATAAACATATTGTAAGCATTATAAGACTTTACATCGTCTCCTTGTTGTTCAAACACCTCAACCAGAAAATATCTAGACTTAGAGAGACCAATCATGCAAACCAAATTTTAACAAGCTCTATGTAGTTATTCATTAATAGGTGCAAAGTACATGATGCAAGAGCTTAAACATGATCTATATGAGCACAACAATTTCCAAGTATCACATTATTCAAGACATTATACCATTTACCACATGCGGCATTTTCCGTTTCCAACCATATATCAATGAACGAGGTAGTTCAACCTTCGCAATGAACATTAAGAATAAAGCTAAGAACACATGTGTTCATACGAAACAGCGGAGCGTAATATCTCCAATATAAAGAATGCTAGGATCCGATTTTATTCAAACAAAAACAAAAACTAAAGCAAACAGACGCTCCAAGCAAAGCACATAATTAAGATGTGACGGAATAAAAATATAGTTTCATTAGAGGAACCTGATAATGTTGTCGATGAAGAAGGGGATGCCTTGGGCATCCCCAAGCTTAGATGCTTGAGTCTTCTTGAAATATGCAGGGATGAACCACGGGGCATCCCCAAGCTTAGACTTTTCACTCTTCTTGATCATATTGTATCATCCTCCTCTCTTGACCCTTGAAAACTTCCTCCACACCAAACTCAAAACAAACTCATTAGAGGGTTAGTGCATCATTGAAAATTCATACATTCAGAGGTGACATAATTATTCTTAACACTTCTGGACATTGCACAAAGCTACTGAAAGTTAATGGAACAAAGAAATCCATCAAACATAGCAAAACAGGCAATGCGAAATAAAAGGCAGAATCTGTCAAAACAGAACAGTCCGTAAAGACGAATTTTACAGAGGCACTTAACTTGCTCAGATGAAAATGCTCAAATTTAATGAAAGTTGCGTACATATCTGAGGATCACGTACGTAAATTTGCAGATTTTTATGAGTTACCTACAGAGAATTCTGCCCAGATTCGTGACAGCAAGAAATCTGTTTCTGCGCAGTAATCCAAATCTAGTATTGACTTTACTATCAAAGACTTTACTTGGCACAACAATGCAATAAAATAAAGATAAGGAGAGGTTGCTACAGTAGTAACAACTTCCAAGACTCAAATATAAAACAAAAGTACTGTAGTAAAAACATGGGTTGTCTCCCATAAGCGCTTTTCTTTAACGTCTTTCAGCTAGGCGCATAAAGTGTGAATCAAGTGTTATCAAGGGATGAAGTATCGACAGAGGAGTTTGGAGTTTTCTCAACTATACATGTTATCTTAGGCTTGCTATTCTCATCAAACAAATTTTCAGGAACAAGCCAACCATAGTTATTTTCTAGTGCCTCGAACATTCCTGCGAGCTTGCAAGGTATTGATGTCTTAATATCCCCTCCATCATTAACATTATTAGTGTACTTTATTCTATCAATGTCCATCTTTTTAAGGGTACTAGCAAAGTTGGTGTACGAACCAAGCATCTTATATTTAATAAAAACTTTTCTAGCCTCTCTTGCTACACCACCAAATTCTTTAAGAAGGGTTTCTAAGACAAAATCTTTATTTTCTCCTTCCTCCATATCAGAGAGTGTAAGAAACATATGCTGAATTACAGGATTGAGATTAACAAATTTAGTTTCCAACATGTGTACTATAGAAGCAGCAGCAATTTCATAAGTAGGAGCAAGTTCTACCAAGTGTCTATCTTCAAAATCTTCAGCTATACTAACATGAGTGAAAAAATCTTCTATATTATCTCTTCCAATTATAGACCCTCGGCCTACCGGTATGTCTTTTAGAGTGTACTTAGGAGGAAACATGATTAAATAAACAAAAGGTAAATAAAGTAAATGCAAGTAACTAATTTTTTTGTGTTTTTGATATAGAGAACAAGACAGTAAATAAAGTAAAACTAGCAACTAATTTTTTTGTGTTTTTGTTTTAGTGCAGCAAACAAAGTAGTAAATAAAATAAAGCAAGACAAAAACAAAGTAAAGAGATTGGAAGTGGAGACTCCCCTTGCAGCGTGTCTCGATCTCCCCGGCAACGGCGCCAGAAAATTAGCTTGATGCGTGCAATTAACACACGTCCGTTGGGAACCCCAAGAGGAAGGTGTGATGCAGACAGTAGCAAGTTTTCCCTCAGAAAGAAACCAAGGTTTATCGAACCAGGAGGAGCCAAGAAGCACGTTGAAGGTTGATGGCGGCGAAGTGTAGTGCGGCGCAACACCAGGGATTCCGGCGCCAACGTGGAACCTGCACAACACAACCAAAGTACTTTGCCCCAACGTAACGAGTGAGGTTGTCAATCTCACCGGCTTGCTGTGAACAAAGGATTAACCGTATTGTGTGGAAGATGATTGTTTGCGAAGAACAGTAAAGAACAAGTATTGCAGTAGATTGTATTTCAGATGTAAAGAATAGGACCGGGGTCCACAGTTCACTAGAGGTGTCTCTCCCATAAGATAAATAGCATGTCGGGTGAACAAATTACAGTTGGGCAATTGACAAATAAAGAAGGCATAACAATGCACATACATATATCATGATGAGTACTATGAGATTTAATCGGGGCATTACGACAAAGTACATAGACCGCCATCCAGCATGCATCTATGCCTAAAAAGTCCACTTTCAGGTTATCATCCGAACCCCTTCCGGTATTAAGTTGCAAGCAACGAGACAATTGCATTAAGTATGGTGCGTAATGTAATCAACACAAATATCCTTAGACAAAGCATCGATGTTTTATCCCTAGTGGCAACAGGACATCCACAACCTTAGAACTGTCTGTCACTGTCCCAGATTTAATGGAGGCATGAACCCACTATTGAGCATAAATACACCCTCTTGGAGTTACAAGTATCAACTTGGCCAGAGCCTCTACTAGCAACGGAGAGCATGCAAGAACATAAACAACTCATATATGATAGATTGATAATCAACTTGATATAGTATTTAATATCCATCGGATCCCAACAAACACAACATGTAGGATTACAAATAAACGATCTTGATCATGATAGGAAGCTCACAAGATCGAACATGATAGCACAATTAGGAGAAGACGACCATCTAGCTACTGCTATGGACCCATGGTCCGGGGGTGAACTACTCACACATCGATCCGGAGGCGATCATGGCGATGAAGAGTCCTCCGGGAGATGATTCCCCTCTCCGGCAGGGTGCCGGAGGCGATCTCCTGAATCCCCCGAGATGGGATTTGCGGCGGCTGCGTCTCTGGAAGGTTTTCCGTATCGTGGCTCTCGGTACTGGGGGTTTCGCGACGAAGACTTTAAGTAGGCAGAAGGGCAGGTCAGGGGGCATCACGAGGGGCCACACAACAGGGCCGCGCGGCCAGGGCCCAGGCCGCGCCACCCTAGTGTGGCGTCGCCTTGTGGCCCCACTTCATTTCCTCTTCGGACTTCTGGAAGCTTCGTGGAAAAATAGGCCCCTGGGCGTTGATTTCGTCCAATTCCAAGAATATTTCCTTACTAGGATTTCTGAAACCAAAAACAGCAGAAAACGACAAGCGGCTCTTCGGCATCTCGTCAATAGGTTAGTGCCGGAAAATGCATAATAACGACATATAATGTGTATAAAACATGTGAGTATCATCATAAAAGTAGCATGGAACATAAGAAATTATAGATACGTTTGAGACGTATCAACCCCCGTTGGTATATCGATGCAGGAGGGATAGCAGGATCTCAGAGTTTAAGGCTGTGGTTAGATTTATCTTAATTACTTTCTTGTATTTGCGGATGCTTGCAAGGGGTATAATCACAAGTATGTATTAGTCCTAGGAAGGGCGGTGCATTAGCATAGGTTCACCCACACAACACTTATCAAAACAATGAAGATTAATCAGCTATATGAAGCGAAAGCACTAGACTAAATTCCCGTGTGTCCTCAAGAACGTTTGGTCATTATAAGTAAACAAACCGGCTTGTCCTTTGTGCTAAAAAGGATTGAGCCACTCGCTGCAATTATTACTCTCGCATTTTACTTACTTGTACTTTATTCATCTCGCTATATCAAAACCCCTGAATACTTGTCTGTGAGCATTTACAGTGAATCCTTCATTGAAACTGCTTGTCAACACCTTCTGCTCCTCGTTGGGTTCGACACTCTTATTTATCGAAAATACTACGATACACCCCCTATACTTGTGGGTCATCAGCAATCCTCCTAGCAGTGCCCAGCATTTCCATCCTTGTGGCTTCTAGAGCTTCTGGATCTGCGGCGGCGTCCGGAGTTATTGGCTTATTGAGGATTTCCGAGTGTGCAATAGCGCTTACGCCAGCTTGCTCGACGAGCTTTTACGGGGACAGGTTTTCCCCATGCACAAGGTTACGTCCTTCTCCGGGATCCAGCGTAGCGCGACGACGTGGCCGCGAAGGCGGAGTCTCCGAATTAGATGGGCCTAGGAGTCCAAGGTCGGTCGGAGTCGCTTCCTCTTCAGCCTCCTGCTCCAGCCCAGTTATGGTCGCGAGGACCTGCTTGGGCGGGGCGGATTCCACATCAGCTTCCTCCGAGTCTTCCAGCTCCTTCGTAAGATGATTGTACTCTTCCGTGTCCATGGTGGTAGCATCGTCAGAGGTTGGGCTTAGAACCTGAAGAACAAATAAAGGTTGAACCTGCTATTGCAATAGTTAAGGATCTTGTGACTGAAAATGTAGAAGACGGTCATATTATTTTCTGTGAAGATGCTTCTAATATTGTTTCGCATCCTAATAAGTCTAGGAAAGCCAGTGTTCCTATGCTCTCTGTTAGAATTGGTGATCATTGTTATTATGGTTTATGCGACATTGGTGCAAGTATTAGTGCCATTCCTTATGAGCTTTATACGGAGATCATGCATGAAATTGGTTCTTGTGAACTTGAAGATATTGATGTGGTTATTCGGCTAGCTAATAGAGAAACTATCTCTCCTATTGGTATTGTTCGAGATGTGGAAGTTCTATGTGGTAAGATTAAATATCCTGCTGACTTTTTGGTACTTGGTTCTGCTACTAGTAAGTCTTGTCCTATTATTTTTGGTAGACATTTTCTAAATACTTGTGGAGCTGTTATAGATTGCAAGAAGGAAAAAATTGTGACTAAATTTGTTGGTGAATCTTATGAGTTTAATTTCTCTAAATTTGCCAAAACTCCTTATAAAGCTGATTTGCCTAATAATGATTTTAGAGTTGAACAGTGTGCGTCTATTGCTCTTGCTCCTAATAATCCTTTGCAGCAACATTTGTAGGATAGTGAGAGCGAAGTCTTTAGGGAAGAAAGAAATGAGCTTGATGAAATTTTCCTTCGTCAACCTATTCTTAAACATGACTTGCTGGTTGAAGATTTAGGTACAACACCACCACCAAAGGAAGATCCTGTTTTTGATTTAAAACCATTGCTTGATACTCTTAAGTATGCTCATATTGATGATAAGAAAATATATCCTGTTATTATTAGTTCTAAGCTTTCAGAATTTGAGGAAGAAAGGTTATTGGAAATACTGAAGAAACACCGAGGAGCTATTAGCTACACTCTTGATGATTTGAAGGGGATTTCTCCCTCTATTTGCCAACATGCTATCAATATGGAAGATGATGCAAAGCCTGTTGTTGAACATCAGCGTCGTCTAATTCCTAAGATGAAGGATGTGGTAAGGAATGAGGTATTGAAACTTCTTGAAGCAGGTATTATATATCCTATTGCTGATAGTAGATGGGTTAGTCTTGTGCATTGTGTTCCTAAGAAAGGAGGAATGACTGTTGTGCCTAATGATAATGATGAGCTCATCCCTCAAAGAGTAGTTGTAGGTTATAGAATGTGCATTGATTATCGAAAAGTTAATAAGGTTACTAAGAAAGATCATTACCCTTTACCCTTTATTGATCAAATGTTAGAAAGGTTGTCTAAAAATACTCATTTTGCTTTCTTGATGGTTATTCTGGGTTTTCACAAATTGCTGTTAAAACTAAAGATCAAGAGAAAACCACTTTCACTTGTCCTTATGGAACTTATGCTTATAGACGTATGCCTTTTGGTTTATGTAATGCTCCTGCTACTTTTCAAAGATGCATGCTATTTTTCATGGCTTTTGTGAGAATATTGTAGAGGTATTCATGGATGATTTTTCTGTCTATGGGAATTCTTTTGATAATTGCTTGCGAAACCTTGATAAAGTTTTACAGAGATGTGAAGAAACTAACCTTGTTCTTAATTGGGAGAAATGCCACTTTATGGTTAATGAAGGAATTGTATTGGGACATAAAATTTCCGAGAGAGGTATTGAAGTTGATAGAGCTAAAGTTGAAGCAATTGAGAAGATGCCCTATCCGAGGGATGTTAAAGGTATTTGTAGTGTTCTTGGTCATGCTGGGTTTTATAGGAGATTTATAAAGATTTCTCCAAGATTTCAAAACCTCTTACTAATCTTCTTCAAAAAGATGTACCATTTGTTTTTTATGATGATTGTAAGGAAGCTTTTGAAACTCTAAAGAAAGCCTTAACAACTGCTCCTGTAGTTGAACCTCCTGATTGGAACTTACCTTTTGAAATTATGTGTGATGCTAGTGATTTTGCTGTAGGCGCTGTTCTTGGACAGCGAGTAGATAAAAAATTAAATGTTATTCATTATGCTAGTAAAACTCTTGATGCTGCTCAAAGAAATTATGCTACAACTGAAAAAGAATTATTAGCTGTTGTGTTTGCTTGTGACAAGTTTAGATCCTATATTGTTGATTCAAAAGTCACGATTCATACTGATCATGCTGCAATTAGATACCTTATGGCGAAGAAAGATGCTAAGCCAAGGCTTATTAGATGGGTGCTTCTTTTACAAGAATTTGATTTACATATTATAGATAGGAAAGGTGCTGATAATCTTGTTGCTGATAATTTGTCTAGATTGGAAAATATTGCTTATGATCCTGTTCCTGTTAATGATAGTTTTCCAAATGAACAATTGGCTGTAATAAAGGTGACCTCGCGAGATAGTCCTTGGTATGCTGATTATGCTAAGTTTATTGTATCCAAGTACTTGCCTCCAACCTTTTCAGCTCAGCAAAGGAGGAAATTCTTTTATGACTTGAGGCATTATTTTTGGGACGACCCACACTTTTATAAAGAAGGAGTGGATGGTATTATGCGAAGATGTGTTCCCGAATATGAACAACAAGAGATATTGAGTAAGTGTCATGGTAGTGCTTATGGAGGACATCACGCCGGAGATAGAACCGCGCAAAAAGTTCTACAATCAGGTTTCTATTGGCCAACTCTCTTCAAAGATGCAAGAAAGTTTATTTTATCTTGTGATGAATGTCAAAGGGTTGGTAATATCTCTAGACGCAATGAAATGCCTATGAATTATACTCTTGTTATTGAACCATTCGATTGTTGGGGATTTGACTTCATGGGTCCTTTCCCTTCTTCAGAAGGTAATACTCATATACTTGTCGCTGTTGATTATGTTACTAAATGGGTGGAAGCTATACCCACAAAAAGTGCTGATGGTGAGACTTCTTTAAAAATGCTTTTAGATATTATTTTTCCTAGATTTGGAGTTCCTAGATATATTATGACTGATGGAGGTTCTCATTTTATTCATGGTGGTTTTAGAAAAACTCTTGCTAATATTAATCATAGGATTGCTTCCGCTTATCATCCTCAAACTAGCGGGCAAGTAGAATTATCAAATAGAGAAATTAAATCTATCTTGGGAAAGACTGTTAATAAATCTAGAAAGAACTGGGCTAGTAAATTAAAGGAAGCACTATGGGCTTATAGAACTGCTTATAAAAATCCCATGGGAATGTCACCTTATAAAATGGTTTATGGGAAAGCTTGTCATTTACCTTTAGAACTAGAGCACAAAGCTTATTGGGTCTGTAAGAGAACTAAATAAAGATCCTAAACTTGCCGGTAAGAAGAGATTGCTACAATTGAGTTCTCTAGATGAATGGAGAAGTGAAGCTTATGAAAATGCTAAACTCTTTAAAGAGAAAGTTAAGAAATGGCATGATAGAAGAATTATCAAAAGAGAATTTAATGTGGGAGATAAAGTCCTATTGTATCGGTCTCGTCTCAGATTTTTTGCAGGGAAATTACACTCAAAATGGGAAGGACCATATGTCATTGTGGAGGTGTATCGTTCAGGGGCAATTAAAATTAGTTCTCTGCAAGGTGATGCCACACAAGTAGTGAATGGACAAAGACTCAAGCACTATATTTCTGGAGATTCTTATAATGAAGATGTTGATGTTATCCAAGTGGTGACTCCGGAAGCTTTCATCAAAGGTCAAATTGACAGTTCTGCAGAGTTCGATTTTGAATAGGTAACAGTTCTGGTAATAAAAAGTCCGCATTTAACTTTACGAACAATGTTTTTGCTATTTTCGGAAAATATGAAAAATTACGAGGTCGAAACGGAAAGGAGGAGACGCACGAGGGCGTGCCCCCATAGGCCGGCGCGGGCCCCAGCCTGGCCGCGTCGCCCTATGAGGAGAGCCCCTCGCTGTCCCTCTCCGACTCTGGTTCGACCTGGTACTTTCCTTTTGTCGCAAAAATTTCTGCTATATAATCCCCCGGACCCCTGGAGGTCCGTATATCGTTTTGTCGTCGTGTTTTGTTTCGAGCTATTTTCTGCTAGAATCTGTTTTTGATCTAGAAGCACCATGGTCTCCAACAACAAGGACAAGGAGCCTTTGGAGGAAGATATTCAAGAATCCGAGTTGAAAGAAGAATTCAAGGAGGAAGTGAAGGAGATGTCATCAATAAAAAGGAAGTGGCAAACTATGGAGAGTAAGCCAATCTTGGTGGGATCGGTTAACACTGGACGTTCTTTTTCTCATAACTTGCAGGGACCTCTACCGCCTGCTCTTAGCCTCAACTCTTTCCCTGCTGTGGAGGAAACACTACGGGTTACCGATGAGTTTTGTGATCAATACCGTGCTCTGAGGAGGGAAGTGGAGATACTTCAGGAGGAGAACAGCCGATTTCGCAGAATGCTGGAATATTACTCAATCCCCATCACAAGGTCGCCACCGCCACTTTTAGATAACAATGAATCTCTTCGAGTCTTAGTGCAGAACTGCCAAACTGAGAAGCTGAAGCTGAAGGAGATCTTTAAGAATCGCAGGAACGGGCCATCACCACCATCACCATCATCACCGAGGGAGTAATTCATCATCGGTATTGGCATCCCCTTGGTTTGTTCCAAGCTTGGGGGAGTGCCACGGTATCACATCATCACTATCTTTTACCTTTTTACTATCAAGTAGTGTCATATCATGAGTAGGGAAGTTATCATATAAGATAGTTTGCAGTGTGGAAGTATCTCTCTTTAGTCATTTATCTATGTATCCCTTGGTGTGAGTTATCGTTATGGAATATTAATGAGAAGTTCTATCATTTACATATTGCACATCTTATTTTAGTTTGCAATCTCTATTATGTGATTGATCTTGTTGTTAGTATTGGTATCACTTTGGGAGTATTGAGTAAATCTATTTGGTTTTTGCAAACTTAGCATTGGTCAATAGCAACAATACTTTGAGCTTAAGTAGAAAAGATGAAATACATGTAGATATGTTGTTTCATTCTTGTTAGTTCCTAGCTTAGTATTCTGAAGTTAAAATTATTTGTTCTTACAAGAAAGATGCATGATTGGTTCCATCATATGTATATTTGTTTGTTTCCCTCAACTCTTATGCTTGCTAATCAACCTTGCTAGCCAAAGACTCATGCTTGAGAGGGAATGCCTCTCGTGCATCCAAACTCTTAAACCAAACCTATGCCATCAGTGTCTACCATAACTACCTATTATGTGGTATTTTGCGCCATTCCAAGTAAATACTTCATGTGCTACCTTTAAAACAACTCAAAAGTTATCATCCCTTATTTGTGTCAATGTTTTATAGCTCATGAGGAAGTGTGTGGTGTTTTATCTTTCAATCTTGTTGGGCAGCTTTCACTAATGGACTAGTGGCTTCATCCACTTATCCTATAATTTTGCAAAAAGAGCTGGCAACGGGGTTCCCGACCCCAATTAATTAACTCTCATTAATAATCCTCTTCACATGTTTTGCTGCGATTCATCGGTAAGCAACTTAATTTTGCAATAGAAACTCCTCCATGGTATGTGAAATGTTGGAAGGCACCCGAGGATTCGGTTAGCCATGGCTTGAGAAAGCAAAGGTTGGGAGGAGTGTCATCCTTAAATAAACTAAAGTACATGTGTAAACGAAAGAGAAGAGGGATGATCTACCTTGCTGGTAGAGATAACGTCCTTCATGGGAGCCGCTCTTTGGAAGTCTGTTTGGCAAGGGGGTTAGAGTGCCCACTACCATTCGTTGACAACAACAAACACCTCTCAAAACTTTACTTTTATGTTCTCTATATGATTTCAAAACTTGAAAAGCTCTAGCATATGATTTAATCCCTGCTTCCCTCTGCGAAGGGCCTATCTTTTATTTTTATGTTGAGTCAGTAAACCTATTTCCCTCCATCTTAAGCAAGCAATTGAGTTGTTGTGATCCAACCATCTATATTGTGATTTGTTTAATCATGCATTTTATTTCTTCCTTGTTTAGTACAAGTTTTATCTGAATGAATATAGCTTTGAAGATTATCGATGATTATGAGGAGATTATTATGATTGAGTATGCAAGTTTTGCTATAAGCTTTAATATAAGAGCGCTGCTCGATAAATAAGTACAATCACGTTAAATGTTCTCTGAGCAAGAACGAAGTTTGCCATCACCAATTATGATTTCCTATGCACCTTTATTTGTGATTTCCTTTTACTTGTTTCAAGTTGAATCATATGGGGAAGTTGTTCACTAGAATGTCTTGTGTAAATTAATATGATGCTTCTTGTCCGTATTTTATTTATCGACTCTTCACTCCATAAACATGTGGTCTTGTTTACCGAGTTCAGTTTCGCTTGGGGACAAGCGAAGTCTAATCTTGGGGGGAGTTGATACGTCCATTTTGCATCACTATTTTATATCATAATTTACTGTTATTCATTGATATATTTCATATTTAGAGACGATACTTATGTTATTTCATCTATTTTGCATATTTCATGATTATTGGAGAATCGCGCACCGGAGTCAGGATTCTGCTGGAAAAAGCACCGTCAGAATGCGATATTTCGGAAGATCAGCAATTGACGGAAATTACACGGAAAATCTTATTTTTCCAAAAGATGGAGACAGCCAGAAGGAGGAGCCGAGGAGGGCCGCCATGGCCCCCCCATAGGCCGGCGCGGGCCCAGGCCTGGCCGCGCCGCCTTGTGGGGAGGGGGCCCACAGCCCCCTCTGGCCTCCTCTCCTTCGCGTATTTCTTCGTCCCGAAAACCTAAGCTCCGGGGGATAGTCGTGAAGAGACACAGCCGCCTTTGCGGGGCGGAAAACACCAGAGAGAAAAGAGCTCTCCGGCAGGCTGAAATCCGCCGGGGAAATTCCCTCCCGGAGGAGGAAATCGACGCCATCGTCTCCGTCATCGAGCTGGACATCATCTCCATCATCATCACCATCATCTCCATCATCATCACTGCCATCTCCACCGCTGCACCTCGTCACCGCTGTAACAATTAGGGTTGGATCTTGATTGTTTGATAGGGGAAACTCTCCCGGTATTGATTTCTACTTGTTATTGATGCTATTGAGTGAAACCATTGAACCAAGGTTTATGTTCAGATTGTTATTCATCATCATATCACCTCTGATCATGTTCCATATGATGTCTCGTGAGTAGTTCGTTTAGTTCTTGAGGACATGGGTGAAGTCTAAATGTTAGTAGTGAATTATGTTGGGTAATATTCAATGTTATGATATTTAAGTTGTGGTGTTATTCTTCTAGTGGTGTCATGTGAACATCGACTACATGATACTTCACCTTTATGGGCCTAGGGAATACATCTTGTATTCGTTTGCTAATTGTGGGGTTGCCGGAGTGACAGCAACCTGAACCCCGTTGGTATATCGATGCAGGAGGGATAGCAGGATCTCAGAGTTTAAGGCTGTGGTTAGATTTATCTTAATTACTTTCTTGTATTTGCGGATGCTTGCAAGGGGTATAATCACAAGTATATATTAGTCCTAGGAAGGGCGGTGCATTAGCATAGGTTCACCCACACAACACTTATCAAAACAATGAAGATTAATCGACTATATGAAGCGAAAGCACTAGACTAAATTCCCGTGCGTCCTCAAGAACGTTTGGTCATTATAAGTAAACAAACCGGCTTGTCCTTTGTGCTAAAAAGGATTGGGCCACTCGCTGCAATTATTACTCTCGCATTTTACTTACTTGTACTTTATTCATCTGCTATATCAAAACCCCCGGAATACTTGTCTGTGAGCATTTACAGTGAATCCTTCATCGAAACTGCTTGTCAACACCTTCTCGCTCCTCGTTGGGTTCGACACTCTTATTTATCGAAAATACTACGATACACCCCCTATACTTGTGGGTCATCAGCAATCCTCCTAGCAGTGCCCAGCATTTCCATCCTTGTGGCTTCTAGAGCTTCTGGATCTGCAGCGGCGTCCGGAGTTATTGGCTTATTGAGGATTTCCGAGTGTGCAATAGCGCTTACGCCAGCTTGCTCGACGAGCTTTCTGGGGACAGGTTTTCCCCATGCATAAGGTTACGTCCTTCTCCGGGATCCAGCGCAGCGTGACGACGTGGCCGCGAAGGCGGAGTCTCCGAATTAGATGGGCCTAGGAGTCCAAGGTCAGTCGGAGTCGCTTCCTCTTCAGCCTCCTGCTCCAGCCCAGTTATGGTCGCGAGGACCTGCTTGGGCGGGGCGGATTCCGCAACAGCTTCCTCCGAGTCTTCCAGCTCCTTCGTAAGATGATTGTACTCTTCCGTGTCCATGGTGGTAGCATCGTCAGAGGTTGGCTTAGATTGCCCAATATTGATTCTTCTTTATCTCTGGCAACCTCCTGCTGTTCCGGAGCGTCGCTGTCTCTGACAACCTCTTGTTGTTTCGGAGCGTCGCTGTCTTCGGTAGCCTCAACCTGCATGGGTCCGGATCCATCCTAGGGAGGGGCGGTTCCTGCGGTGTGTGCGAGGAAGTGCACGAAGTGACACTTTTGCTTCTCTAACACCTGGGAGACCCAGGTGGATCTGCATTGGTCTTCCACTGTAATTTCCTGCTCAGGGGCGGATTGGGTGGGTTTTAAAATTTCCAGATCTAAGGCGGAATCTTCCTTAGGAAGTTCCTGCGTCTCAGATCAGATCTTCGCGACTGCGTACTGCTCAGCGGCGGTTGCGCCAGCGTGACTTACCAGGACGTTTCAGTCGGAATCGACGGTCTCACCGATGAAGATGTAAATGCCACCGATTGGGACGATGCAGAGCTTGATGGGGTCGGTTTTAGCCGGAATCCAGCACTCGTCCTGGGGGACGATCGGAAAATTCCCGGCGTAAAGGACTCGCCCCACATCGATGGATTCGTCGTAGCTTCCCATGGCGGAACCCTCCCGGTTCCAGCCTCCAGACGCCACTGGCCGCACGGTGGGCGCCAACTGTCGTTGCCTATTCGACGGTACTCCAGAGGAGGGATCCTCATGGAGGGAAGAAGAAGTAGGGGCCATAGGGCGGAGAGTCCTCGGGACGGTGGTACGCGATTTACCCAGCTTCGCAACACCTGCACGATGACAGGCCTACTGCTGCTTGTCTGGAATTATCTAGGCGCTTTCGCGTTGTTACAATGAGTTGTGGTTATGCCTCAAGGGCTCCCGGGATCCGGCTTATAAAAACGCTCAGATCTAGGGTTCCACGGAGAGTCCTAGCCGGAATAGAAGATGCCTAACTACGGAATATTACATTGCCGTACACATCAAGGATCCACCTTTACTTATGCGCCGTACTGGATCCGGATACTTCATGGGCCGTCACGAATCCGACTTCCTGCAAGGTCGGTTGAGATCCGGCTCCTGTTCCTGGGCTGGACTTCTTCCATCTTCTATCAACAGCAATTGGGCCGCCCGATAGGTCGTATGCCACCATCACCATCTGGGGCCACCCGGGACCACGTCGTTGATATACCCATAAAATATACACAACAATATGTACTGTAGCACAGTTTGATGCTGGAATACAAACGGTGCTGCACATGTAGTTACCTTAGCATGCATTACATATATCAGATTTTTTATTTGTACTTAATGTATTAATCAAGATGAGATCTGCACATATTAGAGGCCACCCACAACCCATATAGAGTTTTGTGGGGGTCAAATTAAGGATGAGCTTGGCAATTGCAGAGTGGACTATGAAAGAAGCGAAACTATAAATCTCCAGAAAATTAAGCATGGGTGAGCAAATCAAAGTTAAATGCATTCATACAAAAGTGAGGAAATTTCTTTCCGCAAGAAAGGCTCTCAATCCTATTGGCCTAATCAATAATCAAAGAGGCTAAAGCTCCAGCAGAGTTCACATGCACGGCGGATAAAAAAAACTGTCCTAGTACATTCTTACTTATCAAATCATTAACAGATATGCCCGCAAGAACGACCATCCAATCTATGAACGAAATCAACAAAAGTTAGATAAGAAAACAATATTGCTTATTTTTCTTATGAGCGTTAGAAGTAAGTGTAGAATCTGCTATAGCATAGAAAATAGGCAGACAAAAGCGAGCCAGTATTTTTAAAAGGTGTGTCTACGTTACAGTATCACTGATAATTGATCATTTACCACACCTAAAGCATCATTGGTCATATAATTCAACTAAAATAACAAGGGAAAAGTTTCAGATGTAACCTGCTGAAGGCCTAATCAAGAAAAAAAAAGACGGATGAGGAGGATATCACCGAGGCATATGCTCCATGGCTGCACACATGGCAGATGAACTCAGGGGCTCCCAAATCCATGTGGACATCTCCGATGTTAGCTTTGCCTAGGATCGGACGCACGATCTTGCGGCAAATCGACGGGTCCAGCGGCACCACAACTCACCGTATACGCGCAACGCAACTTCTTGTATACGACTTCGCCGGAACTTCGACCACGACAGAAACGCAAGGACGCGATTTCCTTTATCCGTCGTGAGCTGACGCGACCAGACAACACGCTACGAACGCAACAACAAAATTGATCGCCAGAGGCACGTGTCGTGCCTCGTAAATTCTCTTTATTGCTTTTCGTTTTTCTGGTACTTACAACTTGACAACCACCGCTGCTTATATAGGCGCAGCCAAGACTTACATAAACTGACTCGTACTAGGACAAACCAACCGACTTAGAACAAAACAAGTAGTACTACGACATAGACTCCTACTAACACACGGATAACCTGAACGTAATTAGGAAAAACACATACCAGCTAGCTATACTACTAGGACACGGACGTATACTTGCCCAAACTAGTGCTACCTAGTTTGAATTACCCAACAATCACCCCCTAATTCAAACTTTCGACTTGTTGATTGGAGACAACATATCATCCGGATACCAGCCCGCATTGCCATCTTGACCGCTGCGCATCCATCTTCATGTTGGTCGTCATCTTGTCGAGACACACAAACGACTCCGACACCAAGAAAAAAAAAAAATTAAAGACGTACACGACTCTTAATTTTTTTTTTATCACTGCTCCATCGTCACAGCATCATCGGCCCATCATCATCATCGTGAGCAGCCAGGTGAAGTGTCCCGTGCTCCTTATGTTCCTTCCGCGGACACTCGCGAGAGAAGTGCCCCAACTCCTGACAGTTATAGCAACGAACTTTTGATATGTCAAACTTATTGTACTTTTGCTTATCTCTGCCTTTGGAACGCGAGAACATCAGTTGCTCTTCCTCCTTGTCACGCTCACGTCCCTTCAATGTCAACTCATAAGTCTTCAGTCGTCCGATCACCTCCATCACTGACATTGTCTCCACATCGCCCCACTGCTCAATAGTGCCAACGATAGGTAGAAATTTGTCGGGGACTGCCCGTAGCAATTTTTCCACAACTGTGATATCCTGTATCTTTGATCCGAGAGCTCTCATCTCATTAACCATGGATGTTAGCTTTAACGCAAACTCACCAACCCCTTCTGATTCATTCATACTCATCCAATCAAACTCCCTCCTAAGAGCTTGAACACGGGCCTTCTTGACGCGGTTATCACCGGCATGCATCTCCTTGATAGTATCCCAAGCTTCCTTTGCCGTATCCTTTTGAGATATGGTCATGAAAACAGCATCAGGTACAGCTTGGGCTATGGCGGCGAAAGCTTCTTCATCCTTTGTGTCGTCGATCTTTGGCTTGCCTTCGATTGCCGTCCAAACTCCTTGTGCACGCATGAAAACCTTCATCTTTGCAGCCCACACTCCATAGTTATCGCCTTCTAGCATAGGGTATCGGATGGTCACACCACCATCTCTTGCCTTTGACATGATCCTCTTCTTCGATTTTCCTTCGTCCGTGACGCAACTTGACGGCGACGAAGAATCTTCCAACTCCACCGTGACGCAACTTGACGGCGACGCCTCGCACCTTAGCTCTGATACCAATTGTTAGCTTTGCCTAGGATCGGACGCACGATCTTGCGGCAAATCGACGGGTCCAGCGGCACCACAACTCACCGTATACGCGCAACGCAACTTCTTGTATACGACTTCGCCGGAACTTCGACCACGACAGAAACGCAAGGACGCGATTTCCTTTATCCGTCGTGAGCTGACGCGACCAGACAACACGCTACGAACGCAACAACAAAATTGATCGCCAGAGGCACGTGTCGTGCCTCGTAAATTCTCTTTATTGCTTTTCGTTTTTCTGGTACTTACAACTTGACAACCACCGCTGCTTATATAGGCGCAGCCAAGACTTACATAAACTGACTCGTACTAGGACAAACCAACCGACTTAGAACAAAACAAGTAGTACTACGACATAGACTCCTACTAACACACGGATAACCTGAACGTAATTAGGAAAAACACATACCAGCTAGCTATACTACTAGGACACGGACGTATACTTGCCCAAACTAGTGCTACCTAGTTTGAATTACCCAACATCCGATGCCAGCTCTGTCTAGAGGAAGAAGCTACCATTGGCTTCGGTATCAGAGGATTGGCGATGGCGATGACTTGGCTGGAAGCAAGAGGGCGCCTCCACCGTTGCTTGTCCAGCGGCATCCACTACCACCAGTGGAGGTAAGATATGAAACACTGACCTACGAAGGTGCAGGGACAGATGGGCTGAAGTAGTACCCACATGTGGCAGCTTTCTCATCGATTCTCTTGCGCATCTGGCAGCCCTCCGAGTAGGGCGGCCACGACGGGGCGGAAATGCAGCCAGCAAGCGCTGGAGTGGGATGGGATGGTATGGGAATGAGATATCAGAGGGGAGAAGAAGAGGTTTTGTACCTCCAATTACAGTGCAGGGAGGAACGGCTCCAGGGCGTCAGGGTGGTTGGAGGACATCGGGACGAAGGGATCGCCAACGATGGATTGGTGGACACCGGCGAAATCGGTGCAGAAGGCGACATGAAGGTGGCGCCGAGCGGCAGGAGTGCCGCGTAGTAGGCGAGATCAGCCTGAGGCAGGGCTGGGGAAGAGCGACCATCCTCGTTCGTCAGCGGTGGAAGGGAGGCGGCGGCAGCGTCAAATCGTGGAAAGAAGAAGACCCGAGGTAAACAGAAGGAGAACCGTGGAGACTGGAGAGTTACCCACCTCTATCGCTGTACTGCGGGGCAGTAACAAGTGGGGTCAAGTGGATTCCTTTACTTGTACGGGTGAAATGGTAATAAAAAGTCACCCAACCAGCCCAATCCGGCGTAGCAGAACTGCCCAATGCGATGATCGAATGTCCAGTAAATGGTCGCACGCTGAGGCCCTCACCAGGTGGGTTTGGAGCATATAAATATATGGACCCAAGATTGCCTGTGACAATTCAAACGGCACTTCAAACTCGGAAGGTCTAGAGACAATATTCTAATTATTCAAGCCAAAGGAATACCAGCGTAAAGATTCGCTAATTAATCGATCATATATTGGGCATAGGCACGAGAGACATCTAGAATCAGGTCGTCATGCATGTGTTGCAGCGACCGACTCAGCAAGGAGCACCCGTACCGATGGTGTTCAGTGAATCTACACAGTCCTCCAGTCATGGCTTCGACGGGCGCCTTCTGACTGACATGTTTCTGCCATGTGTCAACGCAACCCCGTTGGCTTGGCCATCTGCGGTCCTAGGGTTTCTCCTGCGATAGGATGAAGATTTGCTCGATGTTTGCTCTCTTTGATCTAGCCGGAGTGTCGAGTTTCGGAAGGCTCTGCCGGCGAACTTCACGCCTCATGTCTGGAGATTGCTGGATCATATGATATTCGGTCATGCGTATTTGTTTTTTTTTCCGACGCTTCAGTTTCAGGAGGGAGCGACGTGAAGCTCTGCCATCTGTTGCCATCTTGGGACATGTACATTTCGTGGTGAAGTCAGAGACGGAGAATGTCATGAAAGCCGTGATCTTAGGACTAATAATGGTAGTTCGAGTCTTTGAGGCGATAAGGAATTTGCTTGCTGACTGGCGACTCGTAGTAGCGATACGCAAGTGCGGGGGCGATATCATAGGAGAAGTTCAAAGTCTAACCCTTTAGGATAAAAATCTAAAGCCTGGCCTAAATTGATTGTTCCTGGCAACTTTCCTAGGGCTTATTTCTAAGACTTCAATCTATGTGAATTTCATTTCATAGAGCTACTTCAATTTGTAGAATCCGAATATCCTTTTCTACATGCTACAATTTACTCTATTATAATGTCATCACACGGATATAGGAACACTCAGTAAATATTCATATTCTGATGTTATCACCGATCACCGGTGGTTTCTGCTGCTGACACGGAGCAGGAATTACGAAGTACATCTTTCAAAACTCAGTATATGATGTTAGGTTGAAATGGATGTCGGAAGTACAGATGCTAAATAGACAGAAGGCAGCTTGAAAATAAAGCCAACACATAAAGAAACTATAAGTTCTTCTTGGCTGGTTATGCAATAAGTAAAATTATCAGATTAGAGCATCTCTAGCAGAACCCGTAAACAGGCAAAAACTGTAAAATAACCGCTAGTTTACGGGTTCAGTTCGAAAATCGGCGCAGATCAGTTATTGTAAACGGGACGAAACCAAAAAAAAAATTACAAACCGAGACTGAAAACCAAACTCTGCCCCGTATTTGTAGGGGTCGGAAGGTCGAACTGAACGCTGAACTGTACTCCTAGTGGTGTTTCGGCGGGCTGAAACTTCAGGTCCAAACAGTGCACTTCCACCGGAGGACTACCGGAATAGGACCAAAACTCGACAAAATTCTGCCGGAGGTCAACCAAATTTTGGCCGGGCCATGCGTTGCGAGCTTGGGGAAGGGAGAGCGGACAGGCGGCCGGCCATGAATTCGCCGGGCGCGGCCCGGGCGGCCCTGGAGGCATTCGTGACGAGACAGGGCAGTGTCGAGCTCGCCATGGCGGTGTTGGGCGGGGCAGGGCCGAGCGGAGCGGCGCGGGGTCGAGGTGACGCAGGGCGGGGCTGGGGCGGCCGGGGTGGCACGGCGCGGGGCAGGGGCGGGGCGGCGCGGCCGGGGCAAGGGCGGGGCTGCGTGGGCCTGGGCGAGGTTGCGGCCGGCGCGGGCGTGGCAGCGCGCGCGGTGCCGGGGCTGGGGCGTGGTGGGGCGGCCTGGGCGAGGCGGCGAGCGACCGGGGGGGGGGCGAGGCGACGCGCGACCGGCGCTTGGCGGCGCTGGGCGGGGCGGGGCGGAGCTCTGCGTGGGCGTGTGATGTTTGCAAGCAGGAAGATAGGAAGAAGAAGGTGTGGTGGAAAAAAACAAAAAAATTTGGATCCAGTGGCACATTTTAGAATATGCCTTTTTACAGTTTTAGTTTTCGGGTTCTGATCTGCGCCGCCACTTTTTCAACCCGTAAGCACGAGTTCAGTGGCATGAACTCACGTTTTACAATTTACACGTTTACGGGCTCTGCTAGAGATGCTTTTACGACACCTAGATCCTTTAATTGGTGGCATAGCTCCAGGGCATGTGCACTCCAAGTCTCGTAGTACAACAGTCAATACAGGTTCAGTCTCACAACATGGTTATGGAATTTAATCACAGTAACTCGAGGTTGGGAAACCAAAGGCACGTTGCCCATTCTCATCTACAACTAAATATATGGTAGTGCACACCTGTGCAGGGAAGCACATCCTGTTACTTACATTAGCTCCCACGAGACCACGAAGAGACTACTACACCATGCGCATAGATCAATTTGGTTGTGTAAGAAGTTCAGAGTTTGGAAAAAAAATGAATC
Source organism: Lolium rigidum (assembly GCF_022539505.1). Classification (NCBI taxonomy): domain Eukaryota; kingdom Viridiplantae; phylum Streptophyta; class Magnoliopsida; order Poales; family Poaceae; genus Lolium; species Lolium rigidum. The sequence goes on along the minus strand of NC_061511.1, from coordinate 18,188,452 downwards.
AGGATATATGAATGAGAGTCATCGAGGAATGGCTAACAACAGATATAGGTAATCGTGCTCGTATCACAAGTGAGATTAGGAGCAATGCTACACTTACGAAATCATCTTACGGAATTATCCTACGGACGGAAACGTGGATCAGCACAATTGGAGAGTTTGGAGCAGTTGCTCCGAATCTTACTCATCCAGATTCACGGCAGATTGCCACGTCATCCTGTAAGTCTTCTCCGTAACAATTGTTCCATAAGTCCAACATTATTGGTGAGATTAGCAGCCCATGAGAGTCGACGAGAGCGAATAGCATCAAGCCGTCTAAAGGTTGAGCACCACTAGATCCGGCTACTGAAGAACTGTGTAGCTGAACAGGTTAGGTGCCTGAGGGTCTGGTAGGTCCGTTCACTAGTGCTAGCTTTCGGACAATAAATGTGAGCATGGCAACCACTAGCCATCCTCAAGTTTCAGAAGTGAAGCATGCACTGTGTACTCGAAGTTCATCTTTGGCAGAAAAAACCTATTGTGATCAATAAAACCTATCAGGAGACAATTCTGCATCGCATTTCTTATTCTTGTGCTTGTGAAGTGTGGACGTTGCAACAACCGTCTTGTTAATAAAGCAATCCTTATTTATTATCTATTATATAGTATTTTTTTTTGAAACGAGGGCAAAAGCTTTGCCCATTTCATTGATTAAGCAAGGAGTTTACAAGAAAATAAAGGTTTGAATTACAAAAGAGTATTACTCTCCCGGCATCAAATGGCCCAAATGTTTCGCGCCGGCAAGAACCCAAAGACGTGCCTCTTTTTTAACCCTATCGAAGATGATTTGTAGCGGTGCTTGCTTGTTCTTGAAGACCCTATCGTTTCGCTCATTCCAAACCTCCCAAATGATTAGCATAAAAAGCGTGGCCAGCCCTCTTCGGCCATTACCCGAGGTCGGCATATTCCACCATTCCGGAAACGAGAGGTCCGCCCAATTGTTTGTGCGTAGCGTATGGAGGCCCAACCACTCCTTAGCTTTGTTCCATAACCGCAAGGTGAAGCGGCAATGCACAAAAAGGTGGTCGGCGGACTCTATGCAACATTTGCAAAGGGGGCACATACCACAATTGGGCCAACCGCGCTTGGCCAAACGGTCGGCCGTCCATATCCTATTTTGGTAAACAAGCCAAATGAAAAACTTGATCTTGGGAGCGGCCCAATTCTTCCAAACCGACTTGTGGAGAGTTGAGATAGTGGAACCAAGGAATTGCACCTCATAGGCGGATTTGGTATTGTATTGCCCATCTTCAGTGAGCCTCCACGAGATATCATCCTCGATGTTGTCAACGAGATTGAAATTTTGTATGAGGTTCCAAAGCTCCACAAATTGGGATAGGTGGTCGAGAGAGAAGTCATGGTTGAAGACAATCTTTTGCACCCATGCACTATCATGCAAGGCTTGCGCAACCTTCATATTTTTCCTCTTAGAAGAGGCAAAGATCAACGGCGCAATGTCGATTGGCCTTTTTCCCTCAAGCCATGGGGCATGCCAAAAGGGGGTCTTTTTCCCATTTCCAACCGTGATGCAAGTGGCGGTATAGAATAAATCCATGTCTTGATCCGTGCAAGGGTTCCCGGATCCCCTCCAAATTTTGTTGGGGTCCTTCCACTCTAGCCATGGCCACCGGAGGCGAAGAGCCGTCGCAAATTTGTCGGTGTGCAAAATGCCAAGGCCCCCATATTTCTTAGGCCGATAAACCATTTCCCAATTCACCTTGCACTTTGCCCCCGTGGTGTGGTCCTTCCCGGCCCAAAGGAACGCACGCTCGATCTTGTTGATGAAGGTGATAGTGCTTGCCGGGATGGAAAGCGGGGTAAGGTAGTAAATCGCTTGAGAGGCAATGACGGACTTGACAAGAGCGGCCCGACCGGCCGTGGTGATGTACTTCCCATTCCAAGTGGGTAGCTTCCCGGCACATTTATCCTCAAGGTGTTGGATGTCTCCCCTCTTGAGGCACCTAACCGTAAGGGGGAGGCCAAGATACCGAATTGGGAAGGACTCCCTTTTTGTCGGGATTCCATGGAGGATGTCCTCGAGGTCAAGGTTGACACACCTAATGGGTACCACGGAGGTTTTGAGGAAGTTTGTGGATAGCCCGGTGACCTTTCCGAAGTTATGGAGGATGCAAGCAAGATTTTGAATATCCTCTTTGACCGGAGCCACAAAGATAGCCGCATCATCCGCATATAGCGAAGTCCTAATGATGTTTCCACGACCTTTCAACTTGTGTAGCAAGCCATGCGCAGTTGCCCTTTCCAAAATTTGTGCAAGCGTGTCAATGGCCAAGACAAAGAGTAGAGGCGATAGTGGGTCTCCTTCCCGAAGTCCGCGGCCATGCTTAATGGGTAGGCCGGCCACACCATTAAGAAGCACACGCGAGGATGCGGTGGCGAGGAGCGCAACAATCCAATTTCTGAAACGTGCCGGAAAGCCCCTTTTCTCAAGGAGGTCCAGAAGGTAACCCCAACGGACCGAATCAAACGCCTTCCGGATGTCAAGCTTGAAGAGAAGGGCCGGGGTCTTGCTTTTATGGTATCTTGTGGCAAGGTTCTTTACATATAGGAAGTTGTCATGAATGCTCCTTTTTTGATGAAAGCGCTTTGGGCGTTGGAGACAAGTTCATCCATAAACGGGCACAAACGGTTTGCGAGCGTCTTCGAAAGAATCTTTGCGACGGTATGGATGAGGCTAATGGGATGGTAGTCGGCTATCTCCTCGGCGCCCTCCTTCTTAGGCAACAAGGCAATATTCGCGGAGTTGAGCCAATGGAAGTTCTCAACATGAAGATCCCCAAAAAGTTGGACCACGGCCATGACATCAACTTTTATAATTTCCCAACACCGCTTGAAGAAGGAGCCGGTAAAGCCATCCGGCCCCGGCGCCTTATCGCCGGGCATTTGGGTAATAGCCGCTTTGATTTCCTCCTCCGTGAAGGGTTCCCCAAGGGAGTGCAAAACCGGCATGGTGAAATTTAGCTCGGTCCAATTGAAAGCATGAGAGCTAGTATCTCCCCTCCCCATCACCGATTTGAAGTGATCAAAAATGATGTTCTCTTTATCGTCATGACCGGTGACCCAACCATTGTTGTGTTTAAGGCGGTGAATATGATTCTTTCTCCTTCGAGCATTGACCCTCAAGTGGAAAAACTTGGTGTTTGCGTCCCCATCCTTTAGGTTGGCAATCCTTGAAGATTGCTTTTTTCTAGCCCGATCCACGACGGCAAGGACAATGACCTTCCTTTTTAACCTTGCCCTAAGCTCCAACTCATTGGGGAAAAGTTGCCTTGTGTCTTGTGCCATGTCAAAGTGGAGAATGACAAGAAGTGCCGCTGATGCGTGCAGTTGACACACGTCCGTTGGGAACCCCAAGAGGAAGGTGTGATGCAGACAGTAGCAAGTTTTCCCTCAAAAAGAAACCAAGGTTTATCGAACCCGGAGGAGCCAAGAAGCACGTTGAAGGTTGAAGGCGGCGAAGTGTAGTGCGGTGCAACACCAGGGATTCCGGCGCCAACGTGGAACCTGCACAACACAACCAAAGTACTTTGCCCCAACGTAACAGTGAGGTTGTTAATCTCACCGGCTTGCTGTGAACAAAGGATTAACCGTATTGTGTGGAAGATGATTGTTTGCGAAGAACAGTAAAGAACAATTGCAGTAGATTGTATTTCAGATGTAAAGTATAGGACCGGGGTCCACAGTTCACTAGTGGTGTCTCTCCCATAAGATAAATAGCATGTTGGGTGAACGAATTACAGTTGGGCAATTGACAAATAAAGAAGGCATAACAATGCACATACATATATCATGAAGAGTACAATGAGATTTAATCGAGGCATTACGACAAAGTACATAGACCGCTATCCAGACATGCATCTATGCCTAAAAAGTCCACTTTCAGGTTATCATCTGAACCCCTTCCGGTATTAAGTTGCAAGCAACAGACAATTGCATTAAGTATGGTGCGTAATGTAATCAACACAAATATCCTTAGAAATAGCATCGATGTTTTATCCCTAGTGGCAACAGCACATCCACAACCTTAGAACTTTCTGTCACTGTCCCAGATTTAATGGAGGCATGAACCCACTATCGAGCATAAATACTCCCTCTTGGAGTTACAAATAGCATCGATGTTTTATCCCTAGTGGCAACAGCACATCCACAACCTTAGAACTTTCTGTCACTGTCCCAGATTTAATGGAGGCATGAACCCACTATCGAGCATAAATACTCCCTCTTGGAGTTACAAGTATCAACTTGGCCAGAGCCTCTACAAGCAACGGAGAGCATGCAAGAACATAAACAACATATATGATAGATTGATAATCAACTTGACATAGTATTCAATATTCATCGGATCCCAACAAACACAACATGTAGGATTATAAATAAACGATCTTGATCATGATAGGCAGCTCACAAGATCGAACATGATAGCACAATTAGGAGAAGACGACCATCTAGTGATGGCGTGTACAGCACACGTCCGTTGGGAACCCCAAGAGGAAGGTATGATGCGCACAGTAGCAAGTTTTCCCTCAGAAAGAAACCAAGGTTTATCGAACCAGGAGGAGCCAAGAAGCACGTTGAAGGTTGATGGCGGCGGGATGTAGTGCGGCGCAACACCAGGGATTCCGGCGCCAACGTGGAACCTGGACAACACAACCAAAGTACTTTGCCCCAACGAAACAGTGAGGTTGTCAATCTCACCGGCTTGCTGTAACAAAGGATTAGATGTATAGTGTGGATGATGATTGTTTGCAGAAAACAGTAAAGCAAGTATTGCAGTATATTGTATTCGATGTAAAAGAATAGGACCGGGGTCCACAGTTCACTAGAGGTGTCTCTCCCATAAGATAAATAGCATGTTGGGTGAACAAATTACAGTCGGGCAATTGACAAATAGAGAGAGCATGACAATGCACATACATGATACGATGAGTATTGTGAGATTTAATTGGGCATTACGACAAAGTACATAGACCGCTATCCAGCATGCATCTATGCCTAAAAAGTCTACCTTCAGGTTATCATCCGAACCCCTTCCAGTATTAAGTTGCAAACAACAGACAATTGCATTAAGTATGGTGCGTAATGTAATCAATAACTACATCCTCGGACATAGCATCAATATTTTATCCCTAGTGGCAACAACACATCCACAACCTTAGAACTTTATGTCACTGTCCCAGATTTAATGGAGGCATGAACCCACTATCGAGCATAAATACTCTCTCTTGGAGTTAAGAGTAAAAACTTGGCCAGAGCCTCTACTAATAACGGAGAGCATGCAAGATCATAAACAACACATAGGTAATAGATTGATAATCAACATAACATAGTATTCTCTATCCATCGGATCCCGACAAACACAACATATAGAATTACGGATAGATGATCTTGATCATGTTAGGCAGCTCACAAGATCCGACAATGAAGCACATAAGGAGAAGACAACCATCTAGCTACTGCTATGGACCCATAGTCCAGGGGTGAACTACTCACTCATCACTCCGGAGGCGACCATGGCGGTGAAGAGTCCTCCGGGAGATGATTCCCCTCTCCGGCGGGGTGCCGGAGGCGATCTCCAGAATCCCCCGAGATGGGATTGGCGGCGGCGGCGTCTCAGTAAGGTTTTCCGTATTGTGGCTCTCGGTACTGGGGGTTTCGCGACGGAGGCTTTAAGTAGGCGGAAGGGCAGGTCAAAGGGCGTCACGGGGGACCCACACAGCAGGGCCGCGCCGCCCTGGCGTGTCGTCGCCCCGTGGCCCCACTTCGTCTACTCTTCGGTCTTCTGGAAGCTTCGTCTAAAAATAGGCCCCTGGGCGTTGATTTCGTCCAATTCCGAGAATATTTCTTTACTAGGATTTCGAAACCAAAAACAGCGAGAACAACAGAATCGGCTCTTCAGCATCTCGTTAATAGGTTAGTGCCGGAAAATGCATAAATACGACATAAAGTATGCATAAAACATGTAGATATCATCAATAATGTGGCATGGAACATAAGAAATTATCGATACGTCGGAGACGTATCAGCATCCCCGAGCTTAGTTCCTGCTCGTCCCGAGCGAGTAAATGATAACAAAGATAATTTCGGAGTGACATGCCATCATAACCTTGATCATACTATTGTAAGCATATGTAATGAATGCAGCGATCAAAACAATGGTAATGACATGAGTAAACAATTGAATCATAAAGCAAAGACTTTTCATGAATAGTACTTCAAGACAAGCATCAATAAGTCTTGCATAAGAGTTAACTCATAAAGCAATAAATCAAAGTAAAGGTATTGAAGCAACACAAAGGAAGATTAAGTTTCAGCGGTTGCTTTCAACTTATAACATGTATATCTCATGGATAGTGTCAATGTAAAGTAATATAACAAGTGCAATATGCAAGTATGTAGGAATCAATGCACAGTTCACACAAGTGTTTGCTTCTTGAGATGGAGAGAAATAGGTGAACTGACTCAACATAAAAGTAAAAGAAAGGTCCTTCAAAGAGGAAAGCATCGATTGCTTGTATTTGTGCTAGAGCTTTGGTTTTGAAAACATGAAACAATTTTGTCAACGGTAGTAATAAAGCATATGTATCATGTAAATTATATCTTACAAGTTGCAAGCCTCATGCATAGTGTACTAATAGTGCCCGCACCTTGTCCTAATTAGCTTGGGTTAACACCGATCATCATTGCATAACATATGTTTCAACCAAGTGTCACAAGGGGGTACCTCTATGCCGCTCGTACAAGGGTCTAAGGAGAAAGTTCGCATTGGATTTCTCGCTTTTGATCATTCTTCAACTTAGACACCCATACCGGGACAACATAGACAACAGATAATGGACTCCTCTTTTAATGCTTAAGCATTCAACAACGATTAATATTCTCATAAGAGATTGAGGTTTTATGTCCAAACTGAAACTTCCACCATGATTCATGGCTTTAGTTAGCAGCCCAATGTTCTTCTCTAACAGTATGCATACTCAAACCATTTGATTGTGAAAACCGCCCTTACTTCAGACAAGACGAACATGCATAGCAACTCACATGATATTCAACAAAGAGTTGATGGCGTCCCCGGAAAACATGGTTATCGCACAACAAGCAACTTAATAAGAGATAAAGTGCATAAGTACATATTCAATACCACAATAGTTTTTAAGGCTATTTTGTCCCATGAGCTATATATTGCAAAGGCGAATGATGGAAATTTAAAGGTAGCACTCAAGCAATTTACTTTGGAATGGCGGAGAAATACCATGTAGTAGGTAGGTATGGTGGACACAAATGGCATAGTGGTTGGCTCAAGGATTTTGGATGCATGAGAAGTATTCCCTCTCGATACAAGGTTTAGGCTAGCAAGGTTATTTGAAACAAACACAAGGATGAACCGGTGCAGCAAAACTCACATAAAAGACATATTGTAAACATTATAAGACTCTACACCGTCTTCCTTGTTGTTCAAAACTCAATACTAGAAATTATCTAGACTTTAGAGAGACCAAATATGCAAACCAAATTTAGCAAGCTCTAGGTGTTTCTTCATTAATGGGTGCAAAGTATATGATGCAAGAGCTTAAACATGAGCACAACAATTGCCAAGTATCAAATTATTCAAGACATTTTAGAATTACTACATGTAGCATTTCCCGATTCCAACCATATAACAATTTAACGAAGAAGATTCAACCTTCGCCATGAATACTATGAGTAAAGCCTAAGGACATATTTGTCCATATGCAACAGCGGAGCGTGTCTCTCTCCCACACAATGAATGCTAGGATCCATTTTATTCAAACAAAAACAAACCGACGCTCCAAGCAAAGCACATAAGATGTGACTGAATAAAAATATAGTTTCAGGGGAGGAACCTGATAATGTTGTCGATGAAGAAGGGGATGCCCACCCAAGCTTAGACGCTTGAGTCTTCTTAGAATATGCTGGGGTGAACCACCGAGGCATCCCCAAGCTTAGAGCTTTCACTCCTCTTGATCATAGTATATCATACTCCTCTCTTGACCCTTGAAAACTTCCTTCACACCAAACTTCAAGCAAACTCATTAGAGGGTTAGTGCACAATCAAAAATTCACATGTTCAGAGGTGACACAATCATTCTTAACACTTCTGGACATTGCACAAAGCTACTGGACATTAATGGATCAAAGAAATTCATCCAACATAGCAAAAGAGGCAATGCGAAATAAAAGGCAGAATCTGTCAAAACAGAACAGTTCGTAAAGACGAATTTTAAAGTGGCACCAGACTTGCTCAAATGAAAATGCCCAAATTGAATGAAAGTTGCGTACATATCTGAGGATCACTCACGTAAATTTGCATAATTGTCTGAGTTACCTACAGAGAATTAGGCCCAGATTCGTGACAGCAAAGAAATCTGTTTCTGCGCAGTAATCCAAATCTAGTATGAACCTTACTATCAACGACTTTACTTGGCACAAAAACATGATAAGGAGAGGTTGCTACAGTAGTAAACAACTTCCAAGACTCAAATATAAAACAAAGTACTGTAGTAAAAACATGGGTTGTCTCCCATAAGCGCTTTTCTTTAACGCCTTTCAGCTAGGCGCAGAAAGTGTGAATCAAGTGTTATCGAGATATGAAGCATCAACATTACCTTGGGTGTTGGAAGTTGCCTCAACTATGCATTTTATCTTATCTATGTGAGTTTCAGAGGCTCCCTTTTCATTATTCTTAGGTTTGCTATCCTCGTCAAACAAATTTTCAGGGACAAGCCAACCATAATTAGTTTCTAGAGCATCGCTCATTCCTAGGAGCTTACAAGGTATTGTTGTCTTAATCTCCCCACCATCATTAACATTATTAGTGTACCTTACTCTCTCCATGTCCATCTTTTCAAGGATACTAGCAAAATTGGTATAAGAGCCAAGCATATTGTATTTAATAAAGACCTTTCTAGCCTCTCTTGCTACACCACCAAATTCTTTAAGAAGGGTTTCTAAAATGAAATCTTTCTTTTCCCCTTCTTCCATATCACCAAGTGTGAGAAACATGTGTTGGATTATAGGATTGAGATTAACAAATTTAGTTTCCAACATGCGAACTAAAGAAGCGGCAGCAATTTCATAAGTAGGAGCAAGTTCTACCAAGTGTCTATCTTCAAAATCTTCAACTTTACTAACATGAGTGAAAAAATCTTCTATATTATCTCTTCCAATGATAGACCCACGTCCTACTGGTATGTCTTTTAGAGTGTAATTAGGGGGAAACATGATGAAATAAACAAAAGGTAAATAAAGTAAATGCAAGTAACTAATTTTTTTTTTGTGTTTTTGATATAGAGAACAAGACAAGTAAATAAAATAAAACTAGCAACTAATTTTTTTGTGTTTTGTTTAAGTGCATCAAACAAAATAGTAAATAAAGTAAAGCAAGACAAAAACAAAGTAAAGAGATTGGATTGTGGAGACTCCCCTTGCAGCGTGTCTTGATCTCCCCGGCAACGGCGCCAGAAAAAATGCTTGATGGCGTGTACAGCACACGTCCGTTGGGAACCCCAAGAGGAAGGTATGATGCGCACAGTAGCAAGTTTTCCCTCAGAAAGAAACCAAGGTTTATCGAACCAGGAGGAGCCAAGAAGCACGTTGAAGGTTGATGGCGGCGTGATGTAGTGTGGCGCAACACCAGGGATTCCGACGCCAACGTGGAACCTGCACAACACAACCAAAGTACTTTGCCCCAACGAAACAGGTGAGGTTGTCAATCTCACCGGCTTGCTGTAACAAAGGATTAGATGTATAGTGTGGATGATGATTGTTTGCGAGAAAACAATAAAGCAAGTATTGCGATAGATTGTATTCGATGTAAAAGAATAGGACCGGGGTCCACAGTTCACTAGAGGTGTCTCTCCCATAAGATAAATAGCATGTTGGGTGAACAAATTACAGTCGGGCAATTGACAAATAGAGAGAGCATGACAATGCACATACATGATACGATGAGTATTGTGAGATTTAATTGGGCATTACGACAAAGTACATAGACCGCTATCCAAGCATGCATCTATGCCTAAAAAGTCCACCTTCGAGGTTATCATCCGAACCCCTTCCAAGTATTAAGTTGCAAACAACAGACAATTGCATTAAGTATGGTGCGTAATGTAATCAATAACTACATCCTCGGACATAGCATCAATGTTTTATCCCTAGTGGCAACGAGCACATCCACAACCTTAGAACTTTACGTCACTCGTCCCGCATTTAATGGAGGCATGAACCCACTATCGAGCATAAATACTCCCTCTTGGAGTTAAGAGTAAAAACATGGCCGAGCCTCTACTAATAACGGAGAGCATGCAAGATCATAAACAACACATAGGTAATAGATTGATAATCAACATAACATAGTATTCTCTATCCATCGGATCCCGACAAACACAACATATAGAATTACGGATAGATGATCTTGATCATGTTAGGCAGCTCACAAGATCCGACAATGAAGCACATGAGGAGAAGACAACCATCTAGCTACTGCTATGGACCCATAGTCCAGGGGTGAACTACTCACTCATCACTCGGAGGCGACCATGGCGGTGAAGAGTCCTCCGGGAGATGATTCCCCTCTCCGGCAGGTGCCGGAGGCGATCTCCGTAATCCCCCGAGATGGGATTGGCGGCGGCGTCTCAGTAAGGTTTTCCGTATCGTGGCTCTCGGTACTGGGGGTTTCGCGACGGAGGTTTTAAGTAGGCGGAAGGGCAGCTCAAAGGGCGTCACGGGGGACCCACACAGCAGGGCCGCGCGGCCAGGGCCCAGGCCGCGCCGCCCTGGCGTGTCGTCGCCCCGTGGCCCCACTTCGTCTACTCTTCGGTCTTCTGGAAGCTTCGTCTAAAAATAGGCCCCTGGGCGTTGATTTCGTCCAATTCCGAGAATATTTCTTTACTAGGATTTCTGAAACCAAAAACAGCAGAAAACAGCAACTGGCTCTTCGGCATCTCGTTAATAGGTTAGTGCCGGAAAATGCATAAATACGACATAAAGTATGCATAAAACATGTAGATATCATCAATAATGTGGCATGGAACATAAGAAATTATCGATACGTCGGAGACGTATCATCTAGCTACTGCTATGGACCCATAGTCCAGGGGTGAACTACTCACACATCGATCCGGAGGTGATCATGGCGATGAAGAGTCCTCCGGGAGATGATTCCCCTCTCCGGCAGGGTGCCGGAGGCGATCTCCTGAATCCCCCGAGATGGGATTGGCGGCGGCTGCGTCTCTGGAAGGTTTTCCGCATCGTGGCTCTCGGTACTGGGGGTTTCGCGACGAAGACTATATGTAGGCGGAAGGGTAGGTCAGGGTGAGTCACGAGGGACCCACACAACAGGCCGGCGCGGCCAGGGCTTGGGCCGCGCCGCCCTAGTGTGGCGCCGCCTCGTGGCCCCACTTCGTTTCCTCTTCGGACTTCTAGAAGCTTCGTGGAAAAATAGGCCCCTGGGCGTTGATTTCGTCCAATTCCGAGAATATTTCCTTACTAGGATTTCTGAAACCAAAAACAGCAGAAAACAACAACTGGCTCTTCGGCATCTCGTCAATAGGTTAGTGCCGGAAAATGCTTAATAACGACATATAATGTATATAAAACATGTGAGTATCATCATAAAACTAGCATGGAACATAAGAAATTATAGATACGTTTAAGACGTATCAAGCATCCCCAAGCTTAGTTCCTACTCGCCCTCGAGTAGGTAAACGATAACAAAGATAATTTCTGAAGTGACATGCTATCATAATCTTGATCAATACTATTGTAAAGCACATGAGATGAATGCAGCGATTCGAAGCAATGATGAAGATAATGAGTAAACAAGCTGAATCATATAGCAAAGACTTTTCATGAATAATACTTTCAAGACAAGCATCAATAAGTCTTGCATAACAGTTAACTCATAAGCAATAAATTCTTAGTAGAAAGCTTTGAAACAACACAAAGGAAGATATAAGTTTCAGCGGTTGCTTTCAACTTTAACATGTATATCTCATGGATATGTCAACATAAAGTAATATAACAAGTGCAATAGGTAAACATGTAAGAATCAATGCACACAGTTTACACAAGTGTTTGCTTCTAAGATAGAAAGAATAGGTAAACTGACTCAACAATAAAGTAGAAGAAAGGCCCTTCGCCAGAGGGAAGCATGGATTACTATTTTTGTGCTAGAGCTTTTCATTTTGAAAATAAGAAACAATTTTGTCAACGGTAGTAATAAATCATATGAGTTATGTATAAGATATCTTATAAGTTGCAAGCCTCATGCATAGTATACCAATAGTGCCCGCACCTTGTCCTTATTAGTTTGGATTAACACGGATTATCATTGCATAACATATGTTTCAACCAAGTGTCACAAAGGGGTACCTCTATGCCGCCTGTACAAGGGTCTAAGGAGAAGGTTCGCATTGGATCTCTCGCTTTTGATCATTCTCAACTTAGACACCCATACCGGGACAACATAGACAACAGATAATGGACTCCTCTTTTAATGCTTAAGCATTCAACAACAGTTAATATTTCTCATAAGAGATTGAGGATTTGTGTCCAAACTGAAACTTCCACCATGATTCATGGCTTTAGTTAGCGGCCCAATGTTCTTCTCTAACAATATGCATACTCAAACCATTTGATCATGAAAATCTCCCTTACTTCAGACAAGACGAACATGCATAGCAACTCACATGATATTCAACAAAGGTAAAAGTTGATGGCATCCCCAGAAACATGGTTACCGCACAACAAGCAACTTATTAAGAAATAAGATACATAAGTACATATTCTTCACCACAATAGTTTTTAAGGCTATTTGTCCCATGAGCTATATATTGTAAAGGCAAAGAATGGAAGTTTTAAAGGTAGCACTCAAGTAATGTACTTTGGAATGGCAGAGAAATACCATGTAGTAGGTAGGTATGGTGGACACAATTGGCATAGTTTTTGGCTCAAGGATTTGGATGCACGAGAAGAATTCCTCTCAATACAAGGCTAGGCTAGCAAGGTTGTTTGAAGCAAACTCAAGTATGAAACGGTGCAGCAAGACTCACATATAAACATATTGTAAGCATTATAAGACTTTACATCGTCTCCTTGTTGTTCAAACACCTCAACCAGAAAATATCTAGACTTAGAGAGACCAATCATGCAAACCAAATTTTAACAAGCTCTATGTAGTTATTCATTAATAGGTGCAAGGTACATGATGCAAGAGCTTAAACATGATCTATATGAGCACAACAATTGCCAAGTATCACATTATTCAAGACATTATACCATTTACCACATGCGGCATTTTCCGTTTCCAACCATATATCAATGAACGAGGTAGTTCAACCTTCGCAATGAACATTAAGAATAAAGCTAAGAACACATGTGTTCATACGAAACAGCGGAGCATAATATCTCCAATATAAAGAATGCTAGGATCCGATTTTATTCAAACAAAACAAAAAACAAAAGCAAACAGACGCTCCAAGCAAAGCACATAAGATGTGATTGAATAAAAATATAGTTTCACTAGAGGAACCTGATAATGTTGTCGATGAAGAAGGGGATGCCTTGGGCATCCCCAAGCTTAGATGCTTGAGTCTTCTTGAAATATGCAGGGATGAACCACGGGGGCATCCCCAAGCTTAGACTTTTCAGTCTTCTTGATCATATTGTATCATCCTCCTCTCTTGACCCTTGAAAACTTCCTCCACACCAAACTCGAAACAAACTCATTAGAGGGTTAGTGCATAATCAAAAATTCACATATTCAGAGGTGACATAATCATTCTTAACACTTCTGGTCATTGCACAAACCTACTGAAAGTTAATGGAACAAAGAAATCCATCGAACATAGCAAAACAGGCAATGCAAAATAAAAGGCAGAATCTGTCAAAACAGAATAGTCCGTAAAGACGAATTTTACAGGGGCACTTAACTTGCTCAGATGAAAATGCTCAAATTGAATGAAAGTTGCGTACATATCTGAGGATCACGCACGTAAATTTGCAGATTTTTCTGAGTTACCTACAGAGAATTCTGCCCAGATTCGTGACAGCAAGAAATCTGTTTCTGCGCAGTAATCCAAATCTAGTATTGACTTTACTATCAAAGACTTTACTTGGCAAAACAATGCAATAAAATAAAGATAAGGAGAGGTTGCTACAGTAGTAACAACTTCCAAGACTCAAATATAAAACAAAAGTGCTGTAGTAAAAACAAGGGTTGTCTCCCATAAGCGCTTATCTTTAACGCCTTTCAGCTAGGCGCAGAAAGTGTGAATCAAGTATTATCAAGAGATGAAGCATCGACATCATAATTTGTTCTAATAATAGAATCATAAGGTAACTTCATTCTTTTTCTAGGGAAGTGTTCCATACCTTTCTTGAGAGGAAATTGATATTTAATATTACCTTCCTTCATATCAATAATAGCACCAACAGTTCGAAGAAAAGGTCTTCCCAATATAATGGGACAAGATGCATTGCATTCAATATCCAAGACAACAAAATCAACGGGGACAAGGTTATTGTTAACCATAATACAAACATTATCAATCCCCCCCATAGGTTTCTTCGTAGCATTATCAGCAAGATTAACATCCAAATAACAATTTTTCAATGGTGGCAAGTCAAGCATATCATAGAGTTTCTTAGGCATAACGGAAATACTTGCACCAAGATCTCATAAAGCATTACAATCAAAATCATTGACCCTCATCTTAATGATGGGCTCCCAACCATCTTCTAACTTCCTAGGAATAGAAGTTTCAAGTTTTAGTTTCTCTTCTCTAGCTTTTATGAGAGCATTTGTAATATGTTTTGTAAAGGCCAAATTTATAGCACTAGCATTAGGACTTCTAGCAAGTTTTTGTAAGAACTTTATAACTTCAGAGATGTTACAATCATCAAAATCTAAACCATTATGAGCTACAGCAATGGGATCATTGTCCCCAATGTTGGAAAAAATTTCAGCAGTTTTATCACAAGCAGTTTCAGCGAGTTTTAGCAATTTCGGGTAATTTTGCACGCTTTGCACTAGGAGTAGAAACATTGCCAACACCAATTATTTTACCATTGATAGTAGGAGGTGTAGCAACATGTGAATCATTATCATTACTAGTGGTGGTAATAGTCCAAACTTTAGCTACATTATTCTCTTTAGCAAGTTTTTCATTTTCTTCTTTTTCCCACCTAGCACGCAATTCAGCTATTAATCTTATATTCTCATTAATTATAACTTGGATGGCATTTGCTGTAGTAATAATCTTATTATCAATATCCTTATTAGGCATAACTTTCAATTTTAAAACATCAACATCCGAGGCAAGTCTATCAACCTTAGAAGCAAGAATATCAATTTTATTAAGCTTTTCCTCAACAGATTTGTTAAAAGCAGTTTGTGTACTAATAAATTCTTTAAGCATGGCTTCAAGACCAGGGGGTACACTCCTATTATCATTGTAAGAATTCCCATAAGAATTACCATAACCATTACCATTATTAGAAGGATATGGCCTAGAGTTATTACCAGAATTATTCCTATAAGCGTTGTTGTTGAAATTATTATTTTTAATGAAATTCACATCAACATTCTCTTCTTGAGCAACCAATGAAGCTAAAGGAACATTATTTGGATCAACATTAGATCTACCATTCACAAGCATGGACATAATCACATCAATCTTATCACTCAAGGAGGAGGTTTCTTCGACAGAATTTACCTTCTTACCTTGTGGAGCCCTTTCCGTGTGCCATTCAGAGTAATTTATCATCATATCATCAAGAAGCTTTGTGGCCGCCCCCAAAGTAATGGACATAAAGGTACCTCCAGCAGCTGAATCCAATAGGTTCCGCGAAGAAAAATTCAGCCCTGCATAGAAGGTTTGGATGATCATCCAAGTAGTTAGTCCATGGGTTGGGCGATTCTTTACCAAAGATTTCATTCTCTCCCATGCTTGAGCAACATGTTCATTATCTAATTGCTTAAAATTCATTATGCTACTTCTCAAAGATATAATTTTAGCGGGAGGATAATATCTACCAATAAAAGCATCCTTACATTTAGTCCATGAATCAATACTATTCTTAGGCAAAGATAGCAACAAATCTTTAGCTCTTCCTCTTAATGAGAAAGGAAACAATTTCAATTTTATAATATCACCATCTACATCCTTATACTTTTACATTTCACATAGTTCAACAAAATTATTAAGATGGGCAGCAGCATCATCAGAACTAACACCAGAAAATTACTCTCTCATAAGAAGATTCAGTAAAGCAGGTTTAATTTCAAAGAATTCTGCTGTAGTAGCAGGTGGAGCAATAGGTGTGCATAGGAAATCATTATTATTAGTGTTTGTGAAGTCACACAGCTTAGTATTTTCAGGGGTATTCATTTTAACAGTAGTGAATAAAGCAAACTAGATAAAGTAAACGCAAGTAACTAATTTTTTTGTGTTTTTGATATAGAGAGCAAGACAGTAAATAAAGTAAAGCTAGCAACTAATTTTTTTGTGTTTTGTTTTAGTGCAGCAAACAAAGTAGTAAATAAAATAAAGCAAGACAAAAACAAAGTAAAGAGATTGGAAGTGGAGACTCCCCTTGCAGCGTGTCTTGATCTCCCCGGCAACGGCGCCAGAAAAAGAGCTTGATGCGTGCAGTTGACACACGTCCGTTGGGAACCCCAAGAGGAAGGTGTGATGCGGACAGTAGCAAGTTTTCCCTCAGAAAGAAACCAAGGTTTATCGAACCGAGGAGGAGCCAAGAAGCACGTTGAAGGTTGATGGCGGCGAAGTGTAGTGCGGCGCAACACCAGGGATTCCGGCGCCAACGTGGAACCTGCACAACACAACCAAAGTACTTTGCCCCAACGTAACAGTGAGGTTGTCAATCTCACCGGCTTGCTGTGAACAAAGGATTAACCGTATTGTGTGGAAGATGATTGTTTGCGAAGAACAGTAAAGAACAATTGCAGTAGATTGTATTTCAGATGTAAAGAATAGGACCGGGGTCCACAGTTCACTAGTGGTGTCTCTCCCATAAGATAAATAGCATGTTGGGTGAACTAATTACAGTTGGGCAATTGACAAATAAAGAAGGCATAACAATGCACATACATATATCATGAAGAGTACAATGAGATTTAATCGGGGCATTACGACAAAGTACATAGACCGCTATCCAAGCATGCATCTATGCCTAAAAAGTCCACTTTCGGGTTATCATCCGAACCCCTTCCGGTATTAAGTTGCAAGCAACGAGACAATTGCATTAAGTATGGTGCGTAATGTAATCAACACAAATATCCTTAGACATAGCATCGATGTTTTATCCCTAGTGGCAACGACACATCCACAACCTTAGAACTTTCTGTCACTCTGTCCCAGATTTAATGGAGGCATGAACCCACTATCGAGCATAAATACTCCCTCTTGGAGTTACAAGTATCAACTTGGCCAGAGCCTCTACTAGCAACGGAGAGCATGCAAGAACATAAACAACATATATGATGGATTGATAATCAACTTGACATAGTATTTAATATTCATCGGATCCCAACAAACACAACATGTAGGATTACAAATAAACGATCTTGATCATGATAGGCAGCTCACAAGATCGAACATGATAGCACAATTAGGAGAAGACGACCATCTAGCTACTGCTATGGACCCATAGTCCAGGGGTGAACTACTCACACATCGATCCGGAGGTGATCATGGCGATGAAGAGTCCTCCGGGAGATGATTACCCTCTCCAGCAGGGTGCCGGAGGCGATCTCCTGAATCCCCCGAGATGGGATTGGCGGCGGCTGCGTCTCTGGAAGGTTTTCCGTATCGTGGCTCTCGGTACTGGGGGTTTCGCGACGAAGACTATATGTAGGCGGAAGGGTAGGTCATGGTGAGTCACGAGGGACCCACACAATAGGCTGGCGTGGCCAGGGCTTGGGCCGCGCCGCCCTAGTGTGGCGCCGCCTCGTGGCCCCACTTCGTTTCCTCTTCGGACTTCTGGAAGCTTCGTGGAAAAATAGGCCCCTGGGCGTTGATTTCGTCCAATTCCGAGAATATTTCCTTACTAGGATTTCTGAAACCAAAAACTGCAGAAAACAGCAACTGGCTCTTCGGCATCTCGTCAATAGGCGGAAAATGCATAATAACGACATATAATGTATATAAAACATGTGAGTATCATCATAAAAGTAGCATGGAACATAAGAAATTATAGATACGTTTGAGACGTATCAGCCGCATGCAACAAGACCTTTGTGTTGGAGTATAAACTCCTCCCCCATCTTTGTAGGGTTTTACCCGTTTCCTTCATCTTATGATAGAGAATTTGACAAGGTTCAGTATGCACGGAGGGCGCATTCCAAACCGTCGTGACCACATCAATGAAACCCGGAAGCTTGAGCCAAAAGTTTTCGAATTTGAAAGTCCTAGGCCTCTTAGGGCCACTGTCACCGGCGAGAAGAAGGGGGCAATGGTCCGAAAGCGAAGAGGAAAGGGCGTAAAGGACATGATTGCCAAAGCGGAGGTCCCAATCCTCATTGCAATAGCATGCTTCGAGCTTGCATAGAGTTGGGCTCACCCTCTCATTTGACCACGTGAAACGACGGTTTTGCAGATGGATCTCATTGAGCTCACAGTTTTGGATGGCATCCCGAAAACGAAGCATGCGGCTGCGGTTGACATTGCCTTTGTTCTTGTCTCTTGCCCTTCTGATTTGGTTGAAGTCACCAAGAACAAGCCACCGCACCCCTTGAGGGGGTTTGAGGGAAATGAGCTCGGCGAAGAATATATATTTGGTTGGGTTGAAGTCACCAAGAACAAGCCACCGCACCCCTTGAGGGGGTTTGTTCTTGTCTCTTGCCCTTCTGATTTGGTTGAAGTCACCAAGAACAAGCCACCACACCACTGATTATATAGTATAAGTTAGTACAAGAAACATGCAAGGTATCTCCACCTTGCAGTGGGTTCACAGGAGCATATATATTTTGCTGCCTACTTGCCACCTGAAGAAATAATAACACTTTTTTCCTTCTTTTAGCTCAAGTTGCTGCACATCCTGTCATATGTCTGTTAGTAGCCAGAATAGATTAGGCATTGTAGCATATGTTTTACATTTCGTAGCAACACATGGTACTGCTGTACTAGTAAGTACGTACAGAGTACACGTTGCCAATGGCATTCTGGGTAGATTCCTTTTACAAAGCAATACTTCTATCATACACACCAGTTGATAATAACAAGAAAATTTAGAAGATAAGGATACCGTTAAAAAATAAGATTTTTGCATGGTATCTTCGTTGAGGGGTTATTCTCACCAAAGACAATCTTATTAAGCGAAACTGGCATGGAAGTACTCGATGTGTTTCAAGAGGAGACGATTAAACACTTGTTCTTCCAATGTCGGTGTGCTAGATCTATATGGTCGATCATCCAAGTAGCTTCCAGCCTTTATCCTCCGACTAGTGTTGCCAACATCTTTGCCAATTGGCTTCATGGTATTGATTTAAGGTTTCGAAGACTTATTATGATGGGTGCGTTTGCAGTTATCTTGGCGTTATGGCTATGTAGAAATGATAAAAAAATTAATGACACAAATTGTTCTATCTTACATGTTATCTACAATGTACCGGTATTTTCCGTTTATGGTTGCCTCTTCAGAGGGTGGAGAATCGCGACCTCTTTACGGAAGTCTGTACACGATTGGAGGCTATGGCGAGGATAATTTTTCCTTACACGGGCGGCCGCATAATCTGCGGCTCCTCCTGTTTCGTAGGCGTTTTACATTTTATCGTCTCCATATGTATTCCGCCTTCTTTTTTTAGCTCATGAATATTTAGAAACTTTAAACGGATGTGTTCATCCTAGTTATGCAGAGGTCGGGTGTAATTGCTTGTTCAAGTAATAAGAACGCCCATTATCGAAAAAATGAGTGGCAAGCGGCAAGGGCTGCAAATAAAAGTGAGCTGCGAGCGGAAAGAGTGCAGCGTAATTTTCGGGGCCAACAGGAGACCAAGGCGTCGATCCGTCCAGGATTGATGCGCGCGTGTAGTACACGAGAAGAATTGGGTAGATATTGTGCGCGTAGACTTTCCCTAGCGTTGCTGTCCGTTCTAGCTTCTAGGCCTTTGCTGGTCCTCCCTTGCTACTACTAGGGTGTGTTCGGTTCTGGAATCATGAATAATGGGATGAAACGGTTCCGCACCTAGTGTTCGTTTCTGTGTTCGGTTGGCAAAAGGAATGGAACCGAGTAGTTTCTAGGAATGAAATATACCACTAAGATGCGGAATGGACTCATCCAGCCAAATCGGTGGAATCTGGAGGAACACAATATACCTCTAAGATGCGAAATGGACTCATCCGGCCAAAACGGTGGAATCTAGAGGAACGAAATATACCTCTAAGATGCGGAATATACCTCTAGCAATCCAATTTATCTAATTGGCTTGGCAGTAGTAATTTTAATTTTTTGGACTCTGCAGTCTCTACAATTGTACTCGTAGTTGTCATCATCGATGGGGCATGAGATCTCTGATATAAGATTATGTTCGCTACCGTCTCCGTGTCAATTTACCAAGTGAGGCATCCTAGTTCACGTACGCATTCGATGCATCCTAGCTAGTTCAAGCGAATGAAGCTACGAGAACGAGGATGAGTGGTTGCTGCACCCAGCACGCTAGATCTCCAAGAGGCCTTAGGGGGCGAGGCCAGAGAGGAACCACGACGATGGGCTGCGCATGAAGGCCCGGCGAGCGCAACAAGGAAGTCAAGCCGCGAAAACTTGTTTTTACAGGAGCCGGTACCTTCCGGAGTGACGTCAGCAATGTGCACACCAACTTTTTCACAAAATTATGAAATAAATTTGAAACATAACTGAAACACTAATATTTTTGTGAAACAAACCATAGTGACGTCAGCAGTGATGTCATCAGTTTCATTTTTGTCAGACTATTTCACTATTTTTTCCATGTATCACTTTAGTTTCAAAAAAGTTTCACTTGTGTTTCAATTATTAGTTTTATATTAGACAAATGTCAAAAGCCTCACCAATCTCAAAGCACAGAATGGAGGGTAGATGTGACACCTACACCTACCGGCTCCTTTAAAATCACCGCTCTCAGTCAAGCCGGGACAGACATGAGTCATGAGGCGTTGTTTCAGTTGTGAGGTGAGAGGATATGACATATTTAATTGGGCCATATGGGTTTATAGAGGGCTAAAAACAATTAAATTATCCATTGGCAACATAGGAAATATCATATTTGACGACTCAAAAACACTGTAGTAACGGAATCTTCCCTGCAAGATACCACATGTGTGTTCATTTCAGAAGTTATGACATGAATTGATACAAAAAAAAAAGTAATTAACCCACCAGACTTTACTACTAGTGCCAATCCATTTCCTGTACATATAATCAGAACCAAGCAGCCGCCCAAGTCCAGAAGTCCAGCATCCTATGTATCCACACAGTAAGTGCACTTTTGTGTCACATGTTCATTTGAACTTTTTGTTGATATAGAAATGTTTACAACGTCAATTGATGCAAGCATGGGTTGGAAGAGATATGATATTCATAGCCGTGAAACGGTGTGTGTAAACTTCATAGGAATCGGAGGCATAGGGAAATAAACAGGTAGAGCACGTGAGATATACATACACCGATACACGGCCCGTTAAGTTGCAGCGTACATGTGCCGTTGTTGCCATGGGGTCCACAGCACCACACATCCAGGGCATGTGGTTCACAGCATATGTGACGTTGTTCTTCCACATTTGACGAGCAACCAAGTCGTGGAAGTGTTTTCTGAGGTGCGCGCTGGCCTTGATCTGCTCGGGTGGGCAGGTCAGGTCGTAGAACCCCATCTGTTGCTCGTACAGAAGGGTCACCACGGCAATGGCATAGCGGCCATACATGGTGACTCTGCAGCTTGTCCTGTTCCCGCTCGCCGTCCATGCTGCTTAGTATTACTCTGAACTGATGTTTGTGACGGGGCCATATATTCACTTCTTTATGGGCGCCACTTGTAGAACCTTTCATGACGTCATTGTTTTTGCACACTTGCCATTGAGCAAGTAAATAAATGAAAATAAAGTGAGAAACTTTGAAATTAAATAGTTAAAAAATTGAATTAAGCATTGATGAATCACAAAGATCCAAGTAAAGTAACATGATTAGTGGATTTTAAATTTCCATAGAAATCACAAATATTCATAAAAGAAATGTTAATTTGAAAAAATCAGGAAGTTATTAATGTTGGTTGATTTATAAGCTTAGACATGGTATAATTAGAACATCAAGGGGACGGGCAGTGAATCAACAGCCATGCCCTCGATCTAACTAACGTGCCCGATCGGGGCACCCAAACCCAACTGGTGTCAGTCCTTGGACCCACAACATCACATTTTTTAACAAAGAATATATACTAATATCCAGAAGACACAAATTATATTCAACGTCTGCAACAACATAGTCCTCTAATAGCAATACAGATGCACACAACAATAAAAAAGAATTAAAGAAAAAGTCTCGCTACAATGATCAATTTCTTGTAAAGAGCGGACCAAACACCACCAAGAAAACACCATAAATTCAACTTCTCTAAAAAGGACGCCTCGAAGAAGGGAACAGTACAAAAGCGTCGTCATCAACCTGATCAAACATCATAAGTTTTCACCCCCGAAAAAATCCACGCTCACAAAACAATGCCCTCAATAAAGCCATTGCCAGGCACAACCAATTAAAACACCCTGAAAAGTTTAGACTTTGTATGATGTGTTATCGCCCCCACTTGCATATGTCATTTTTCCAAGTCACAAATCACCAAGCCAATTTCTCATAGCTACTAGAATTCGAACCACCATCACTAGTCCTGAGATCTCGGCTTCCATGATATTCTCCATGGGTGACTTCACCATGTGATAAGGGGTGGCCCGATCTTCTCAGTAAGCACGGTGGTGATGATGATCACGGGATGAACACAGCGGAGATAACTTGATGATGAAGTGGATGATAACTTGTATGACACAACGAGATCTCTCGATTGGTCCCTGTCGCCAATGCAACAGAACAACCTATCGGTTGGAAAGACTATTTTGGATGTAGCCAGAGCGCATCAAGGATGATTAAGGGGTATTGTACTATCTCAACTTGTCATCCTTGATGTATATAGGAAACTGCAAGCGCACTTGCCGATGTCGAACCATTGGTGAGTCTTGGCGGCGTGGTGCAGCGGGATCTCGATGATGGTCGCGGTGTGATGGACTCGTACAGGGTGAGGGCACACTCTGGCGGAGTTCTACCATGGGCTATGTAGAGCTTTACCCTGAGATGTACCAATGGTTTGTTTGGTGACGACGGCCAAGCGAGAGCATGAGGAGCTCGCGGAGGGTCTGCTACTCTAGACATGTGCTCCTACTTCGTCATAGGGCGACCCAGTAATATCCTCAGCTTTAGCTGGTGGGGTGTTGTTTATGTTTCTACGGTATAAGGCGTTGACCGCATGTTTTCACTCATTGTGAAGTTCGTAGGTGTTAAATCGTAGCTTCAGACTTTTTTTATGTATATCTTTAACGTATCCTTATTGAATAAAATCTAAATAAAAATTATATGCATCACTTTGACACAGAGACGGTGGCTTTTGTTTCTCCTTTGGACAAAAAAAAAACATCTCAGATGGACGCCCCGTTGAACACACATACAGAGCTGATCACACATGCATGGACCAACGGACACACGTCATTCAACCCTCATTCGGGCGGGGCAGGTCATGTCGTAATACCCCATCCTGAGCTGCCCGTACG
This sequence comes from Lolium rigidum, assembly GCF_022539505.1. NCBI lineage: Eukaryota > Viridiplantae > Streptophyta > Magnoliopsida > Poales > Poaceae > Lolium > Lolium rigidum. The sequence goes on along the minus strand of NC_061511.1, from coordinate 18,164,576 downwards.
TATTTCCACTGAGGTCAAGTACCAAGGATCGATCACCACGGCAATGGTAGAGCGGAAAATATATAGTGACTCGGCAGCTTCGCCTGCTCCGGTGCTCCCGCTCGCAGCCGTAGCCTACTCTGAACCGAAGTGCGTGTGTGACATGGCAAGAGAGTACAGTACAATATCAGTCGCGGTACCCTAATCTTTTTTCCTACGGATATCTTGGGCACACACTAGGCGACAACCTGTTGCGTCTAGCTATCACAAAAATGGTAGGCTAGCTGATATTAGGTGTCATTTTTAAAAAAACTATAACTCTTAAATCGTGTGGAGAAATTACAATTTGTTTTCACTTCTAAAATCTCCACGACGAGAGCTTCGAAACTAGACCACATTTTCATATGTTTCGATGAATTTTTTTAACAAGCAATTTTGATACGCGGCAGAGCAACTTTATTGTGCAGCAAAACAACTTTCGTGTACGACAAAGCAACTTTGATGTGCAACGAAGATGTACACTTTTTGGTAGACAAAGGCACAACTTTGGTGCCCGATAACAATTTTGGTATCCATCGGAGCAATTTTAATGTGTGACGAAGCAACTTAAGTGCTCTGCAGAGCAACATTGGTACCCGGCGACGTAGTTTTTAAACCCTGCAGAGCAACTTTGGTGCCTGACCGAGCAACTTAATATCCTGCAGCGCAACTTTTGTACTCGATAAAGCAAATTTGGTTTGTGACGGCCCAATTTTGGCGTCTAGCGAAGCAACTTTGGTGCCCACCGAATAAATTTTGATAGATGGCTGAGCAACTTTGGCGTCCAGTGATGCAATTTTCGTTGTGAATGTAGATTTACGTCGTGCAGCAAAGTTGCTTCGCCCCGCACTAAAGTTGCATCATCTCGTATTATAATTGCTTTATCGCACGTAGAAGTTGCTCTAGAAAAAACTTTATCAAAATACATAGAAATGAGATGTAGTTTTGAAGAGCACACCGCAAGGAATTCAAAAGTGAAAGCGGATCCTAATTTCAACATCTGGTGCAAAAGTTATATGATTTTGAATATTTGAAAAGGAAAATTAATGTGCATGATGTCTTGCATGTGCTACAATCACTGGGCGTTCACACTGACAAAGCTATCTTGCTTTCTTTTTTATACGCCCGCTCAAATGCACCAACAGGCACGCGGCCGCCGGCTAGACGGGTCCATCTTTTTTACCCAGGCGATCAAAGCAGTTGTGGAAGTGTGGCCCGAGAAGCACGATTGGACGCGCTACTCTTTACTCCTACTATGAGCACACAAGAGAAGTAGAGTACAATACGCTCTGTCAGACATATTTCTTAACCTGATCAGGATGACTAATCTGGTTAAATCCAGAAATTAAAGCCTAGGAGACCAAATTCTGGATTTCATGTGCTCAGATTAACAATATACTCCATGATGATGTAATGCCCACTTAAATCCTATTTTTAAGGGATACCTCTGCTACATCAAGGCTTTTGCCTTAATCTTTAAGTTGATATTTAGACTTACCTATTAATCTGCAAAGACACTAGTGTTGCCCTGTATATGCACTATACTCACAAGCTAAAGCATGACATATTGACATGTTACTAAAACTGCTGTGCTAATAGCCATTAGCAGCTATAGCACCAATTCAGGTAAGTTCCTTTGGTCACCAGCAAATTAATCTTGCAATAACCAAAGAGGATGGTACCGGTCATCTGGCCATCAATGTTGAGCATCGACACACAATGTGGAAGATTAAACGTTGACCAACGGGGGAATGATCCCTCCTTTGGCTATAAGTTATTAGGTAGTATGAGACCCTCCCCGCGAACGGACGCTAGGATGATAAACCCGATTTAAAGTCAGCCCATCCCAGCGAAATTATCTCAAGATGGGGATTCGAACCCAGATGGGCTGGTTGCGCACTCACTAGTCTTGCCACTTAGACTAGTCACAATGCATAGTATCATGTAGAAGTATCATGGGTATGATACTACCATATGTTACTATGTCCACAATGCATGGTATCATGTACTACTATCATAGTCTTGTTATATTAATTGATTTGTAAAATCTCAATGCAAATCTATGTACAAGATGTATTTGACATGAAATTTTCTATTACTACGTGCTATGATACGGTATCTACCTATAATACTACAATCCTCTCTCTCATCTTTAATTGCACTACCACATCAGTTTTTTGCATGCATGAGACGCATGATACTACCTATGATACTCTAATTGTAGGTAGTCTTAGCTAGGACTCAGTTCTCACACACAATGTGGAAGAAAACACCAAACAAGCTCTGACTAGCATAAAGACGAGTGAACTCATCAAAACCAAAGAAGATTTTCTTCAAAAGCTCTGCCTAGGATAACAGAGAATACATGAACGAAGAGCTAAAGTGCAATCAGTGTCAAATTTGGCATTGTCAGGAAGATTTTTCTGAAAACACACAGGAGAAAATGCAAAGGCCTCAGACGCTCTTATAACTTCTGTTGAGAGTTTAAGAAGAAGAAAAAAGAACACATGAGAGGACTCTGTAGTCCCTAAATACCCCATCCAATTCTCAAACTTCACCAAAAGGCAGAAGCACAAAAATTGGCAACAACATCCGTAAGAGAAACTCCAAAGTTTTCTGTCTCTCAACATCAATCACTAACAATGAAAGAGCATACTCTCTCTTATTTGTATTCAAGTAGTTTCCTTATAAGTAAAATGGTCATGGTCTCATGGACTATGCTAATATAACAATTCACGCATCAAGAACAATGAAGTAACAAAATCTTCAAAGCGAGACACATGTGTGTTCATTTTAAGAGTTATGACATGTATTGATACAGAAAATAAATATCCCACCAATTTTAACTTATCCTGAACAACCATTTTCCCCTACATATAGTCCCATCTCAAGCCCAAGCAGCCGGCCAAGACCATCATCCTCTGCGACCAGCCGACCACGCACTACACGTCTACACTGTTTGCTTCCGTTGAACAATTTGAGTGTAGCAAATATACAAATGACAACCCATGTAAACATGGACCGGAGATGATAGCATATCCACACCAACGAAGCAATCTAGGCAAAGCCATAGGAATAGGAAGCATAGGGAAACAAACGAGTGTTTAAAGTATAAGTAGATTTGCTTAACTGGACTCTGCGCCGCTATGCAGGGCAGTAGCACCACTGTTGATTTATTTTTTGTTCTATAGGTCGTGTGAACTGTGAACTGTTAAACGTGGTACAACTATGCACTGCAAGTTTGCAACACATCAAAGTATGGAGTGTACAGATGTTATATTTGGTTATATTTGTACTACGTACCAATGACTAATATCCCCAAATTTAACCAAATCATGATCAGCACTCTGCTCAGATTCAGAATCCATATGCTGCTGCCTTATGAAGCCTAAGAGACCAAACTAGGGACACAACTATTCAATAGGCAGGATCACACAAGCTAGAATGGAACTAAGAACTGAAGTGCAACCAAGTGTCAATTTTGGCATTGGCATGAAGATTATTCTGTAAAGGCGGGAGAAACAGGCAAACGCCTTGGTCCTTGGACACCCTTAAAACCCTTAAAACTTCTCTTGGCACTCAGAATTTCAGAAGAAACCCCATAGGAGAGACCTCTGTAGTCCCTAATTGACCCCAATCGTTCTCAAACTTCCCCAAAAGCACTAAACCTGGCGAACAACGTCCATAAGAGACGCTCCAAACTTTTCATATTCAGAAAATTTTGGATCGGAAGGAAGAGAAAAACTCTATGTTCCTGAAACTTGCTGAACAGAACATACAGCTCTATTCAACACAAAACTGCAAGAACTTCACATGATTTTATTTTATTTTGAAAGGAGACTTCACATAATTCAGTCCCAAGTTGGGACTCCCAACACATGAGCAAAACAAAGATTCAGAATTAAAACAGGGCTACAGAAAAGCATACACCACTTTGATTCATCAGAAGCAAGCAAATGCGAGAGAGGATATGCAAACAAGCAAACCAAGCACAGCCAGGTTTAAATGGCAATCATTAATACGAATAGCCCAACAGAACTGTAAGCACGAAAAGCACAATGACATACGTCATGGAGGACTCACATGATTGAGTCCAGAAGCTTAAGCCACAATTCAAAAATAAGAAACAGCTGCAGAAATTAGAAATATGGAGATCAGGAGGTTCCTGGTTTGCTTGTCAAGATAGAGCAAACTATCAGAAGCGACATATCTTGACAGATTAAGAAAACCTGGGCACAGGCAAGTCCAAAGATCACTTATTCATACATGATATCCAACTGTAGTATCAGTTCAGGCAAGTTTCAGAAGAAAAGCAAAGATTATTCTGTAAATGCACAGGAGCAAAAGGCAAACGCCTTGGGCGCTCTTAAAACTTATCTTGACATTCAGGCTTCCAAAAGAAAAAACATAAGAGATGACTCTGTAGACTGTAGTCCCTAAATGGTCCATAATAAAACCATGCTCAATTTCACCAAAAAACATTAAAATTGGCAACATCCATAAGAGACACCCCATGCTTTTCTTATTCAGAAAAATACATACAGGGAAGAAAAGAAAAACTGCAGTATAATTCTATGTTCCAGAACAGGTTCCTTTATTTGCCAGAAAACTGCTAGAACTTCACAGTAATTATGTCCCAACACATACGCAAAGCTACAATTCAGAATTAAAAGTGGGATACCAAAATTAGAAATATGCATACAACCGTTTGATTGACCAGCACTTGAACCAAACTAATGCCAGAAAGGAACTCAAACAACCAATTGAGCACAGCCAGGTCTAAATGACAATTATTCATACGAACTGCATTAGCAAGAACAAATTGCAGGAAACACACACCCACACACATGATGGGGGACTCAAATAATTTAGTCTAGCAGCTTAAGCCACGATTCCAGACTAAAAGAGCTATATAAATAAGAAATATGATGATCAACATGTTCCCAGATTGCTTATCCAGACAGAGCTGCAAATTATCAGATGCAACATGTCTAGCCAGATTAAAATGCCAATAGTCAAATTGTGGACAGGTAAGTCCAAAGATCGTCAGGAGCAATACAGCTACATAATTTAATCAAATGCCATGAGGGAATGCAAGTGAGCAAGCCAAGCACAGGCAAGTCTAAAGATCACTTATTTCATACATATAAAGCAAAACTGCTATAGCAGCAAACAGTTTACAGGAAACCAAAACACATTATGAGGATGCGACCATGAGTTACAGTTCTTTCTGATCGAGATCCACATCAAAATCCTGCAAATTTTCCATACAAAAAAACCTGTTGCATGTAGATCGCTGTGGCATGAACTAAGCTTTTTGTTTCCTCGCTGTCTTATAACCTGCTTTGGTGGGCTTCCCCCAAGGTGACACCGATGGCCTACCACCTTTCGTACGGCCCTCGCCTCCACCATGAGGATGATCCACTGGATTCATTGCAACACCACGAACAACCGGGCGCCAGCCTAACCACCTGCTGTGCCCTGCTTTCCTAAGTTCTTGCGCACCATGGGAGGGGTTGGAAACTATACCAATGGTAGCTCGGCATCGGGAATCTATGAGTTTCTCAGCACCTGAAGGCAGCCTTACAAGACACTGGGAGGCTGACTCCTTGACCACTTTAGCGTAAGTTCCAGCAGCTCGAACCAGCTGTGCTCCTTGGCCAGGCCGACACTCGATGCTGTGTACCCACGTTCCCATACGAATATCAGCTAACGGCATGCAGTTCCCTACCTTGGAATTGAGATCCAATAGGTCGGCAGGCGGGAGTGGTGCAGCAGTAACTGCAGCCTCTGCTTGATCAGTCCCCTCTGCATCTGCATGGGCTTGGCGAAAGAGCTCTTGGAACCGAAGGAAAGAATCAGCATTCTGGGCAGGTCGCAGAGAGCCGGTTGTAGAAGGCTTGGAGCAGTCGCTGTTTACCACCATACTGCCCACTTCCATTTGATGACTGGCTAGTATATAATTGACAGGTGCACGGTCAGCCTTATACGATGCATCCTTCTGCCCTACCCCTTCGATCCATCGGACAAGAGCGATCTTAGAAGAGCGGTTAGGGTCATACTCAATCCTTTCCACAATGCCAACAGACGAGGTGTCTCTCTTGAAGTCGATTTCTCTAAGCGATCTCTTGTGCCCACCACCTCGGTGAAACGAAGTGATTCGGCCGGAAGAGTTCCTCCCTGCGGTGACGGTCTTGCCGGTCAGGGCCTTGACCAAGGTCTTGGCAACCTTCATCTGCAGAGGTAAGAATCGACAAAGAAATGGTAAAGCTTCAAGGGCTAGAGATAAGAAGTCAGGTATTAATTAGCATCTAGATAAACTTCCACGCATCAAGCCCCAAAGGATAAACTAGCCACAAACAGAGAACTTGCCCACATCAATCCCCAACAGATGAAGTAACTAAGTAACTAACCACAAGAAATCAACAGATAGCAACATCCATTTCTATCGACCTCAGGTGAGAACATGTTGACCAGTCCAGTTAACCTACAAACTATTTCTATCGATCTCAGGTGGCAGCGTGCTGACCAGTTATGAAAAGATGGAAAGCGGTAGAAAACCAAAAAGCATCTCAATTTACTCAAGCCTAAAAGGGTTTGGTGTCCGTGAGGAGTTTAAACGACTACTACTGCATGTATAATGGTGATCATGACTCGAGCAGTTTCGTCGGGATCATCGAAGATCAAACAACTAGGAACCAAAATCTCACCTCCACACATCAGATGCGAGATTCATGAACAGAACCACGCGAATCAAATGAGCACAGAGACGGGATGGCAGAGCGGGGGCGCCGTACCTTTGACAAGGGCGTCTCGAGGAGAAGCCGAAGAGTCAGGGCGAAGAGAGGATCTGAGACGAGAGCGCCGCCCGCAGCCGTTCCCCGGAGGACGAGAAGCAGGAGGAGTGGCGGCGGCGTGAAAGTGAGCCAGGAGCGTAGGGTAGCCCAGGCGAGCGTTATTGGGCTGAAGACTTGGGCGGGGCCAAAATGTTGGCCCAGTCTGATGGCTTTAAGAAAAATAGGCCCGTGCGCACCGGCCCAAACCCTCCAGCCCCAAGCGCCCGATGGCCGATTCCAAGCTCTCTCTCCGAAGCCGCAGCGTCGACGCCGGTGCCGCTGCCGCCGCACGCTCTTGATCTGCCGGCCGTGCCGGTGCCGCTGCCGCCGCACGCTCTTGATCTGCCGGCCGTCCCCGCGACCCTCTTGTTCAGAAGGCGATGGCTTCTCTGGTGCTCAGGTCCGCCGGCAGCGCTCTCCGGCGGTCGCCTGTCTCCGAGTTCGTCGGGAAGACCCAATCCAGCAAGGTAACCAACCCCCCACCCCCTTTCCTCTAGGGTTTCTTCATTGACATTCCGGTCATACTAGTACCAATTTTTCCCAATTTCGGAGCTTCCTGTGACACGATATTAGCATGTTGCCGCTCCTTTTATTTTACTTTACCTTGCATTCTGGCTATGCACTCAACTCCCATGGATTAAAATTGCCACCTCTACCTTTTGGAATGTGAATATGTGATGTGACAGTACTTGATCTTGATGTGGTGCCGTGTAAAACAAAACATGTTTCTACCTTTTCAAGTCCCTCGTTTCTGGAATTCTATATATAAACTGTAAAGTCTTGAAAGATTAGAACAGGCCGTATTATGATTTATGAAGCGTGGGCTCATAGTTACACATCGGAACCTCTTGTGTTGATTATACAGCAAAGTTTAGGAAAGTCACTGTTGTGGTCGTAGCATTCATTTTGGAACATTTAACAAACACGCCGCCCTCCGAATGAAGTTTGCTGAATTACCACTGAAACAATCAACTAGCATGCTCAATGTACCAGTCCTAAAGTTTCCAGGCCACCTGATAGAAGAAGCTGAAAGAGACATAGAATTGCATATTTTCTCGTTTCTGGCGAAAAGTTCTGCATGTGTTTCCAAAGTTTCATCTGATTTCCACTTGGAAATAAACAGTTATCATGCCAAACATGTCTACCAACCACACATTAAAAAACCGATGCACAATTCACTCCTTGAAATTGCGGAATATGCAAAGATTATTGCACTGCGAAGTACTTTTTAACAGAATCTCTTTAGCTGTGAGCAGTTTCCTTCTGTTGATTAAGGACTTACAGAGAGCTCATTATAATGCCTTGCAAGTTTCTTACGAGTTAAAAAAGTAATCCAGTGATTACCATGTCTGCAGATTCTAATTGTTTGATGTGGGTGTGTCCAGTATTCCACCTCGTCCTCAGGTCTGCAGGTGAACAGGGAGAGCTATCAAGGTCTTGGTGCGAAGGTGGATGAGCTCACTCGTGTGTTAGGTGGTCTGAAGAAAGGTGTCAAAGAACTTGAGCTAGTGTTAGAGAAAAAGGACGCTACCGTCAGAAGGTAAAATTCATGGTTCTACTAGATTTGTAGATGCACTTTTTTCTAGTTTATCCTAACTATATTTTGTTTTCACTTGCAGGCAGGCTCCATTCAAGATGCTGGCGGGGGTGACGATCGGTTTCGCTCTTGGCTTCTACACAAACCAGCATCTTAGTGCTTGAGTCGGAAGGAAGATGTATCGGTAGCAAAGCCCTATGTTAGTGCTAATTCATGTAGACTTTATTGACGTGTTATGATCTAGTGCACTGTTATATATGTACCACTCTAGAACCTGTGGTGTAGTGGGATGGTATTGCTTTTTGAAGTCTCAAGCAACAGCCAGCTGTTGTCAGTTGACTTGTATGGATGATCTAGCCTCTTGAATCTTCCGATTCGGTACGGGTCATGACTCATGAGTAGATCGGAAGCTGAGGACAATCTTTGAATACATCTCAAGTGTTCCAAAAATGCATGTGTTTGGTAGTGTCCTCTGTCGGGTACGTTGGTACTACTTGTTTTGGTTGGTTTTTCCCCCACATCACTGAAAAGAAGTGTTTGCAAGTGAAATCCTGCTCACCAATGTCAGGATTCTAAGCGAATGTATAGAGTATAGACCCTCGCAAGATGCCTCCTTGATGTACAAGTCTGGGAGTTTCCTAGGCTGATATGAATGTAGTGTGAAAAAGATCACTGGTAGTATATTTTGGCAGCATCACCTGGATTCATCGATGGATTCCAAGTTGCACTCAGTTTCCTGCCAGCAGACCACGCAGTACTGAGCGTTTTGATCTTACGGAGTACACAACTTGACATGTAGGCTGTTACAGAAGCCTTCCTAATGCCTTCCTTTCCCAAAATTAAATCCAGTTAGTTAGTTTGCTTACTCGACTGACCTGCAGGCAAGAGCATGCGTATGACAGTATGGCACCATGCATATTACTAGCAGACAGCAACTACGCATTGGTATCGCGTTTCTTTCTGCTTGTGGCTCAACATACATCTATGCTTGTTCTCATCCATACGATGAGAGAAGATGAGTATGTATGTATATAGACTATGCTTGCAGTTGTGTGGGTGTGATATGAATGATACATGTACCAGAGTTGATAAGGATTAATGACTCAGATGAACAATGGGTAGGTAGGTTGTCGACTCATACGGAACTAGTGTGAAGTTGGGCTAGCGCGCCAACTCGCAGAGTTGGTAGGGGTAACAATGAACTCCGGCCTGACTGTTTATATAAACTTGAATGACGTATTATTCAGATGTAACCTTCGGGAGAGATTTAGTTCGGTCATCACTAGCATCGTAGATTCGTGGGACGCTCTGTTAGGCCAACTACATTATGTTCAGCGTGCTCAAAGTATGGATGGATTTAGGTTGAATCTTCCAAAGATCATAAACATCACTCGGTAATTTCATTATCCCTTGCCTTAGCCCATGTTGACACGTCGAACAGGTTGTGGAATCTAAAGGTTCAACTAAAAACTAAGATCTTCCTTTCGTAGCTTTGACTAGGAGCAGTCTGGGGCCATGGTGTGCGTAATTCGCAAGGAAGTTAAAAATGTGTTTTTGCCATCACGATTCACAACAAGTCAATAAAACACCTCATTTTTTATTGGTAATTTACTCGAGACATTTGGGCTATTGTTCGAGTGGCTTCTAATCTGACTCTACCTTGTATTGGGCCAAACATTTTTTGAAATTCCTTAAAGGGTATTAGTAAGAAGTTTAGTTCCCATGTCCTATGTAGGGCTCTTTGCCTATGCAGGAATAACTCCATATTTGATAAATAAATATTTATTTTCGGTGTAGGTTCGCGTGGCTCCATATGTGATATTACTTTAGTGTCTGGAACACAATGAGCTCTTTGCAATCCTCATGGAGTGAGCAACCAAGGAAGTGTTATACTCTCATATGGACGGTCCTCATTTAGTCTTATGATCGCCCTCCAACACACTAGGCAACCTTTATTTATATTGAACTTTGTCAACTTGTCTCTTCTTCGGATATTGGAACATGGTGGGTTGTGTGCATCTTTGCTATGTGAAGACCCCGTGCAAAATAATGTGTGATTGTATCACCCATATGCGACGTTTGAGTCAATAGGCTAAAGCTATATAAAAGGGGAAACTCTAATGTCCCTTATCATGAGTCGGTCAGTTGTCGTCCAACTGAATTAGGAGACTGTCGCGACCTCGGGGGCTAGACAAACCCAGATCATCATCTGGCATAAGCCTAACCTAGATCTCTAGGGCCTACAGGGTGAGAATCGGTAAGACAACAGTGACTCTACGACTCAAAGAAGTAATACAAGCTCATAACTGAGCGAAAAACCAAAGTATTACAAGCAGAGGTCACTGACCTGACATTTCATCAATCAACGGAAGTAAGGTTATGCTATTCTAAATAGCAAGATAGCAAAAGGCCAAAGAGGCTAGGAGCATAACGGCGACGTCCCAGCCCATAGATTCCAGGCTGCCACCTGGGAATCCCAAGCTACTCGTCGATGTCTACCTAGAAACCTTCATCTGTTGGAGAGACTTCGTCTGAAACAAAGCATGCAAAGCTAAGTACATGGACTCAGCAAGACTTAGTACAACCTTTTAGCAAAGCTGGTATACGAGGCTTTATGTTGAGCTTATTTTGCGGAAAGCCAGTTTTCCTTTTATAAACAAGAGGGAGCAGAAGCTCGTCTACTCGGATCATTTTAAAAGGGGATAAGAGAGCAATATCACTAGCTCTACTGATCATCATATTGAATCCACCGAATCTTCATCATCAACTGAACCTATCAACTAGGAGCATCCCCTCGATACCCTGAGGAGGGATCCTTATCACACATTGATTCCAAGTTTTACGATTAGGTTAAAGTTCTCTATGATCAACACGTCCTTCCCCAAGTCGTCTGTAACCGTGGACACGGCTTTTTGAAAATATTTAACCCTGCAGGGGTGTACAACTTTATCCACACGCGTCAACCGACTCTTAATGCCAGTACATTAGCACACTTCCTTGATGTGAAGGGTGGTCGACCAAAACCTTTCCCTTGCTTCACCTATTCCATGAGTCAATCTAACTGGGAAACTCCATCATCGCAGGTAGCCATTCTCCGAGGCGGTCCCGGTCATTGTGCGTAGGGATCAAGTTCAATGCCTCCAGCATCCTTCACCCCGGCCACGCCCTGTATGATGCACTTTGAAAACCTTTTCCACCTTTTCCCCATGTGTATGGCAAATGGAACTCGCAAACTAATTAACTCATGGGTAAGCTAGGCAAGTTCGGGCCAAGGGGTTCCCATGGGCCCCGTGTGGCTGTACGCTCAATCTTGGTTCCGAAGCGAGAACCTCAGGTCCAAGTATCGGCGAGAACGAGTCATATCACCACATCCCCATGTGGCGGTCCATCCAAGCCTTTAAGAAGGTTTAATTAACATCACTGATCTTACCACGTCATCCTGCCATACTAGGTTCAATTGCAGCTCTGATTCATCAATCGGATGGATCAGATTCGTCAACTAAGCATGGCTAAGCATATTCGATACAACGGCTCTAGCGATGCACACGAGCTCAAACCTAGTCTTGCTGGGAACAGTGGATCAGAGTATTTAGGCTACAAGGATGATAAATGCAACACACATAGGATAACTATTTCCTGCCGATAAAACAGATTGGAAAGCGTATGCAATATGTAGGAACCATAAGTAAAAGCATTTCAAAATCATAATATGAACCAGGCTAGGGCTTGCCTTTGTCCCTGACAAACCAATATGGATCTTCGGAGGTCTTGTACTTGACATGTTCGTTGATGGACAAGTATTGAGTTGCGTCGTTGTCGATCTTCAACGTCTCGGGCACTTGCTCTATCGATCGCGAAAAAGCAAATTACCGGAAAGGTAAAAGAACAATCAGCACATATCATCGATGCAATGCGCATACAAGGATAATGATATGACATGTTAATTAGATACTGAAATTAACCCTAAGACATGCTCGTCAGTTTAAATGGGGATGAATGCATAAAACACCACATTTCGGTAAACCCCATGAAGTGACATTAGATTGTTCTAACATAAGTGTTTATTGAAATTGTTTAAATATGCATAATTTTTGTGCCAAAATGTAGATCTTATTTTTCTGAAGATTTTGATATATTACAAATATTTTTATGATTTAAAATGAACTAGTTATGATTTTTACAAGGTCCGGTATTTTCTAAAAACGAAAAACTGCAGAATACTACTATTTTAAACTCTCTAAAAGATCTCACCAATTTTGCTAGGAAGCACCGAGTTTAGAAGTTAAAAGTTAGGTACTGTAGTTTATTAACTAATTAAGCACCTGCTAGTGCTGATGGTTCCCAGGCTCTAATTCTTCTACCAAAGCTGAACAAAGGCGTTGATGTACAACTAGTATTCTGAGTGGTTAACTTCTCTCTGGTTGTTGAAATGGCTTAGGTTCGCAGCTATTTGCACAACACGGGAAGGAATTTCAGTGTACTGAACCTATTCTAAGGTATGCAAGTTAGTTCAGACTTGTATGTACAGGGAGTCAGGGATTAAACATGGCGATCGACCACTCACGTAAAGGCTATTTCCAGCCATGCGAAGGATTGTTTCACCAAACATGTTAGCAAACTGAATTAGCCGAACATATCTTGCTCTCTGTAAGAGCATGTCTAACAGGCCCCTTATAACCCGCCCACCCCGTAAAATTTCGGCGGGATAGGGGCAGGAGCGATTTGGGCCGTCTAGCAGGCCCCGTATTCGGGCCGGCCCGTTTCGACGGAATACGGGGCCCAGGAAATCGGCCCCGCCGCCCCCTACTTATACCGGGTGCAGGTGCGAGTGAGGGGTTAACCCCTCACTCGCAACCCTAGCTCCGCCGTGCGCCGCCGCCTCCGTAGTTAGCTCCGGCGAGCAATCCCGTCCACCCCAGCTCCGCATTACGCTCGCGGCAGCAGTACCGGCGAGCGGATCGAAGCGATCCCGCTCGCCGGACACCGTGGAGGAGGCGTGGCGGCGCCAATGCAAGCGCTCCGCCCAGGGGAGTCGCTGTGCGGCGTCGCCGTGCGGCCGGCGCGCTTTACGTGCCGAGGTTCGCTCCGGGAGTTCGCCGCGGGTGGGCGGTGGTACCGACAAGACCCGCCGCTCAAGCCGATGAGCGGCGTCGCCTTCGAGAAGTGGCGCGCCGGCCCGGGAGCGTGGCCGCGCCGAAGGCGGCATGGGCGGCGCGCATCGGCAGCACCAGCGGCGGAGGAAGCGGAGGAGATCCGCGAGCCGGCGAGGAGGAAGCGGAGGCGGCAGAGGAGGAGGCGGCCTTCCTGCAGGCGGTGGCGGCATCCTTCTCGAGGCGCGGGAGGCTCAGGAGGAGGCGGTGGCCATCGCGTTCATCCCATTCGTCATCCTTGACGAATAGATGTAGGATAGATATAGGTATGATCGCAATGTATGTATGATCTGTAATATGATCAATGTGAACTTCCCGGGGTTTTAATTTTTGAAAATACGGGGCGAAATACGGGATCTGCTAGACGGAATGGCTCTTCCATTAGTAATTTTTCGATACGGGACAAAATGCGAGCGTTATACGGGGCATAGAAATACGGGGCCTTCAAAACTGAAACGTACATAGGCCTGGTCGTGCATGGACACAACGGAGGAGGCTGTGCAGGGCAGCGCTAGAGGGCTCGTTCGACGAGGACGAGCACGTGGAGCGATATGGAGACGGCGCTGCTGGCAGTTGTTCGCCGGAGCGACGACGGCGAGGTGGCTGAGCGGCAGCGGACGGAGTGGCACAGCGGGGCAACGCAACAGAGCAAGTGGGAGAGGGAAAAGGGGTGCCTGAGCACCACAAGCTCACCAGGAGCAGGATGGAGGCGACGGCGAGGCTCGGGGCGGCCGGAATCGACGGCGAAGGCATGGTTGCCGGCGGCCGGACTCGAAGAGGAACCGGGTGTCCCCGTCGATTGGGGGCATCCCCGGCCGATTCCTTCGGCCAGGAGGGTCGTGGCCGCGAGGCGGAGAGTATGGCGTCGGCGGCTAGGCTTGGGGAGGCCGGCAACGGCGGCGATAGACGTCGGCCGGCGCTAGGGTTTGCTTGGGCGCGCGCAGCAGAGAGGGGGAGAAGAGAGAGCGCGATAGGGAGAGGATAGGGACGAGGGAGAGGCATCCAGGGTGGCTCGAGGGCGGCCTCATCCACTCGCGAAGACGGCAGCAGGAGGTGAGGTGGCGAGCGACGCACAGGGAGCCTCCACGCAGCTGCTTCATGTCTCCACGAAGAAGACAAATGGCAATTTGTAAAAAGGCCCCTCACTTTGGGGGTTTTCTGGGATATTTTGCAACAGCACAAAATTTTGCAAGATTTGGTGATTCAAACCTATTTCTAAAATTACCAAATCATCCAGGGATGATCCTGAGAAGGTTCACACAAATTTGGTTTTCAATATTTGAACAATTTAAGAGAATCAGAGTATATAAAGATTTGCACATTCTTAGGAGAATAACATGATGCTCATGATGCACAAACAAACCTAATTAGATTTTAGCAAAAATAGGGGTGTTACAGAGACTAAACTAAAACATAACAAGAGACATATTATGCAGATTTGCACTCTGTGCACTTATCTAACTTCATCTCTTTTTCTAATTAAATTAAAATGCAGTGCCCCTGCCGTTTACTCGGAAAAGAAATGACAATATGCCTTTCAACCGACTTCTTTATCATGTTTGACATCAAGATCACATCACAAGTTGAGTGGGTCTACTAGAGAACCATTTAGAATTGGAACAATATTGACATATTCTAAATTCAGTTAATTCGGTAACAGAGTTGCGTGATAACATCATGGACTTTTCCGGTTGAGGGGTATCGTGGTTCAATCGATATGAATGTAGTTTGAAAAGAATCGCTAGTACTCCCCCATCTCATGAAAGTTTTCTTAGATTTGATAAAATTTGGATGTATCTAGACACTAACTAGTATAAAGATACATCGAGATTAGACAAATCTCAGATAAGTTTTACACGACGGAGGGAGTAATAAAATTTGGCAGGATTGCACTGATTCATGGATGCACTCCAACCTAGCCTTGCGTCCCAAAATATAATAGCGAACCTTAGATTAAAAAGTCGATCTTTTCTAAGCTTGTCTCTTTTGGACGTGCCAAATTTAACTTGGATGAGACCTCTGTTGGCTTAGCCCTAAAGTCCTGCATTGGAGGCATATGCCATGATCTGCATGTTATACATCTTTGAGATAGAATTTCAGGCCTCAAAGCATGTAGGGTTTATGATTTATTCTCTCAAATCCTTTGCATGTCCTGCTTTCAAATGCTTCTTTCATCTTTGGGGCAATGGTGGACCCTCTTGGAAATATGAATTCAAATTGTGGCAAAAGGAGTGTTCTGAAGAATGGGTTCTGGTTAGCCCAAATAAAAAGCGTACAGATCATGCTCTTACGGGTTTTTAAACAGAGACCATCTGCTTCAGCCTTAAAGAAAAATGTAGCTGGTGTGCAAAAAAGTTTATCTTTTGCTGCTCTCCTGGAATATCCTGCTTGTCCAGGTTATGAGTATCCTGCTTCCCAGCTGCTTAAAGAGGATCTCATTGAGGCAGGCTATGTATGCACGCAGCTGGGAAATAAACCTAAGGTGGTTTTTGCTGCATCTCTGACTCCTCCTCCATTGGAAATTCAGTTCGGCAGCGTGTCAACTCCTCCAAGGGTTCAGTTAGTCGATCAACGTAATGAGCGGGAGCCTGCTGTTTTTGCTAGTTCGAATTTGGATAGGCCGGTTTATTCGGGCCCAATTGATTCTGCTCTTGATAGCCCAGCCCATGACTCTGATTTTCAATCAATGCTTGATGATATGGTGGATCGTGTCTGGACTTGCCAACGTTGCCTCAGTTTTTCGCACAGTACAAAGGAATGTGTTGGGAAAATTCGATGCAAATCGTGTTACCGATATGGGCACGAAAAAAAAGATTGTTGGAGAAAGCCGCCATCAATGCGATGGGTAGCCAAAGTTTTGTCCAAAACTGACAACCTTGTTTCGCGCATTGATAGATAGAAGGCAATAATTCATGTGCTTAAATCTTCGGCTGCTCCGCCCTGCACTATTCATTCCAAACAATCCCTCTGTTCCTTCTCTGCTGCTCCCCCTTCCTGCGACGAGGCGATGGCGAACTTCCCGGTGGATCCTCATCGATTCACGCCGGCGGGTTTCCAGGTGCTTCAACCTTGGGGAGCTGATGAGAGGCCGGCGCGCATGTACGTCACGGCTGCGACTCCGCCACCTCGCCGCCATGAGTCGTGGGCCATTGCTCAAGTTCTTCCGCGGCCAGAGGGAGCAGAGATCGATGAAGTCCTCAATGAGGTGCATGACCACATCCAGGAGAATCTGCATTTGGAGGTGGTGAACTTCGCGGAGAGTGCTGTCGGCTTGGGTTTGTATCGCATAGGGATAGTGCTGTTAGAGATCTGTTAGTTAATCAACCTGCGCATCATCTTGGGAATGGTCGTACAGTAACCTTTGTTAGGCATGATGAAGGAGAAAATTTTCGCTCAACTGTTTATTCTCGTCTTAGCTGGTTAATGATGCTTAATCTGCCTATGGATTATCGTAATGAGGAGTTTTTGCGGGACTCCGTTACCAAGTTTGGCAAGATGAGGGGGTGGATTAGAGAAGATCCTACCCCTGCTCGTACTTTGATTAGAGTTGCCTATGGAGGAACTAGAGATGTGCCTAGGTCAATGGTTATCAGAGAACCACAGAGATATGGGGGGACAGTTGTCTCATGGACAGTTCCAATTTATATCCTGATTAGTGAAGCAGAGGATGTGCTGCCACCTAATGAATCTCCTGAACCTGAAAATAATAATCCTCACCCTCAGTTTTTTGTTGGTCCTGTTCCACCACAAGAGAACTGGGTTCCCCCAATGAACCAAGGTTGGGATGATTGGAATGAGGAAGGTCATGCTGGTAATGACAATGTTAATCCTGGTTGGGATATGCCTGGGCCAGGTTTTATGCAGTAGCTCCCTTCCTCCCTCTCTATTCAGTTCACTGATCAAACCAACTCCTCTATTCATCTTGTTCCTGGAGAGGGACCAGTCCTAGTGCAGCAAGGAAATATAGAGCTCATTGAGATAGAGGACATTTCTGATGATTTGGAGGAAGAATACTCACATAATGTCTTAGAGCATGATGTGCAGGAGGGTATGGAGGATGATCAACTTGCCCTGGTTCCATACAAGCACTCAATGTGGCACTCTCTCTGGTCTCAGGTTGGCTCAACTACAAGTATTGCTCAGCATGCTTTGTTGTCTGATCAGGTGCAAGAGGATGCTTTGGGAATGCCTGCCTCTTTGATGCCATCTGTGACTGCTGATCTTGTTGTGCCTGGTGGTTTTTCAGAATCAGATAACTCTGTGCAAGACTCTGCAGATATGCTACTTGATCAGCCGGTGGTGCCTCCTTTGGTGGGTACAAGGAAGAGGGTACGCGGGAAAAAGGTTGTGCCTGTTTCAGAGGAAGGGGTCAGGAGAAGTACTAGGCAGGCTGCCATCAAGCAGGGGTATAAGGCTGAGCCCATCACTGAACAGCTGGAGCCCAAGCAGGAGACAAAGAAAAAGCCCAAATCCAAGCCCAGCAAGGAAAATGTTGCACCTTTTACTCCTATCAAGGTGATTCAGAAGGTTGGTGCAGCCCTGGAGATACCTGCAGACAAGTTGACTGAGGAGAAGCTTATGGCCTCTTCTGTGCAAGACTCTACCTCAGGGGTTTAAATGATAATACATCTTTATGTGATGCTTTTGTGCCCAAATGTGGGCTTCTTTTGTTGCTTTAGTTACACCTATGATGCCTATGTGCAAGACTATCCATCACAATACTATATATATCTGAACTGCAATGATATATTGCTTGGACCTTATTTGTTGCCTTTTGTGATGTGTGAGCTGTTGGTTGTCCAATGGTTATGTGTTGCTCTTTATTCACTGTTATTTAATGGATAGCACAAAACAATGGCTAATGGATTGGCTGATTCTTGATTGGAATGTGAGAGGTCTAAATGATAAGGATAAAAGACTGGCAGTTTATAATAAAATTGATGAGAGTAATTTCTCAGTAATATGTCTGCAGGAAAATAAGTGTGAGAATTTTGATCACTCTTTTATAAGAAGTTTCTGCCCCAAAAGGTTTGGTCAATTTGCTTTCTCCCCTTCTGTGGGAGCCTCTGGTGGCATTATTGTTTTATGGAATAGTTCTATTTTTGATGGCACTCTTTTGGAAGTACATAGATCTGCAGTGAGGGTCCTTTTCACCTCAAAGCACACAAAAGAATCTTGGACTTTGGTTAGTGTATATGGCCCTTGTAGAGGCATTGAGAGGGATGTTTTTGTTCAATGGCTGCATGATCTTCAGATTCCTTTTGATGAGCACTGGTTGCTAGTGGGAGACTTTAATTTTATGAGGTCTGTTGATAATAGAAACAAGCCTGGAGCTGATATGAATGACATTTTCATTTTTAATGAAATTATCAGTTACCTTGGCCTAGTGGAGATTCCCCTAAAAGGAAGGAAGTTCACTTGGTCCAATATGCAAGATCAGCCTTTGCTTGAGCAGTTGGACTGGTTCTTTACTACCTGCCAATGGACTCTTAAATATCCCAATACCTTAGTTCATCCCTTGGCCAAACCAGTGTCTGACCATACTCCTTGTGTGATTCAAATTGCCACAAGTATTCCTAAGGCACATATTTTTAGGTTTGAAAATCATTGGGTTGAGTAGCCTGGGTTTATGGATTTGGTTAAGGAAGTCTGGGCTTGGCCTGTTAGATCTACCTCTGCTGCAGGCATTCTTTCAGCCAAGCTAAAAAAATTGAGATATGAGCTTAAAAGATGGGGGAAAGCTTATCTGACCTGAATTTAATTTCAGAAATATAGTAAAGGAGCACTTGAAAGTTCTGATGCAGTCTCAATCTGATTATTGGAAGAAGAGATGCACTATTAGATGGATAAAACTTGGAGGTGAAAACACTAAATTTTTTTCACTCCAAGGCAACAGAGAGATATAGGCATAATGTGATTGCAGATATTATGGATGATGATGGTAATACTTTGTCCACTCACAGTGAAAAGGCTAATGCCTTCCTTCATAGCTTCAAAAATAGGATGGGAGTTTGCAGGGCAACTAGTCCTATGAATCTTGAAGCTGTCATTCAGAGAGTGGATAATCTTGATTCCTTGGTAATCCCATTTTCTGATGAAGAGATTGATAAGATTGTTCAGCACATGAAACCAGACAGAGCCCTGGCCCTGATGGTTTTAATGGCTTATTTTTTAAGAAATGTTGGGGCATAGTCAGAGCAGATTTTACTAAATTGTGTCATGACTTTCACTGTGGTAAAGCTTCTCTGCAGAATATTAATGGATCCTTTATTACTCTTGTGCCTAAGAAACACAGTCCTGAGTCTATAAATGATTTTAGACCAATTTCTCTGACTAATACTTGTCTCAAATTCCTGACTAAATTGGCTGCTAATAGGATGCAAAATGAGATCAAAAGAACTATCCATGCCAATCAGTATGGGTTTATCCAGAACAGAACAATTCAGGATTGCCTTGCATGGTCTTTTGAATTTTTATACCAATGTCAGCAGTCCAAGAGGAAGATTGTAGTCCTAAAAATGGACTTTGAGAAAGCTTTTGACACTCTGGATCATGAAGCCATCATCAAGATAATGAGGGCCAAGGGGTACCCTGAATTATTTCTGACCTGGGTAAAGGAAGTGCTATCCTCAGGATCTTCCTCAATTTTAGTTAATGGAGTACCTGGTAAATCCTTTCCATGCAAGAGAGGAGTAAGGCAAGGGGACCCCATGTCTCCTTTGCTCTCTGTGCAAGGTGCTGATCTTTTGCAGACATTGATCAATATTGCCTACGGGGAGGGAATCCTGGCTGCTCCTATAACTGTTGGCAATGATTTTCCTATCATTCAGTATGCTGATGATACTATTATTGTGTTACCTGCTGACAAAGTGCAACTGGCTGCCTTCAAAAGTATCCTGGATCAGTATGCTGCTTTCACAGGTCTTAAGGTTAATTACAATAAGTCCTCTATGATCCCTATAAATTTGACACATGAAGAGGCTGTTGAGCTTGCCAGAGATTTTGATTGCCAATTGGGTAGCATGCCTTTCACCTACTTAGGTCTCCCAATGGGAACCACTAAGCCAACCATCGGGGATATGTCTTCTCTTATTGACAGAGTGGAGAGGAGATTATCTGCCACTACATCCTTTTTATCATATGGAGATCGCTTGGTCTTGGTCAACTCAGTGCTCTCCTCTTTGCCCACTTTTTTCATGCTCTCTCTAAGGATACCTGTGGGAGTGGTGGATGTAGTTGATAGAGCAAGACGTCATTGCTTGTGGAGAAGGAAAGATAAGGAGAAAATTCATTCTTTGGCTGCCTGGAATATGATTTGCAAACCCAAAAATAAGGGTGGTTTGGGCATCATTAATTTAAGAATTCAAAATGCAGCACTTCTGTTAAAATATCTTCACAAATTCTATAATAATGATGATACTCCCTGGGTACAATTAGTGAGGGACTCTTATTATTTTGAAACAGTCCCTCATGCCACAGCTCTTGTTGGTTCCTTCTGGTGGAGAGATGTGTTAAGTTTGGTGGATCAGTACAGAGCTGTCACTAAATGTAATATAGGGAGTGGTGAGTCCATCTTATTTTGGGCTGATAATTGGAAGGAAGAAACGCTGGATATCAAGTTTCCTAGGCTTTTTTCCTTCACTAAGGATAAGTTTCAGTCAGTCAAGGAATTTTGTGATATGGAGGATATTACAGATGGATTTCATCTTCCCCTGTCCACACAAGCTCATGGGGAAATGTTGCAGTTGAGAACTCTTCTAGAAAATGTGGAGGTAACAGAAGGGACAAAGGACACTTGGTTGACAGAAAAAGGAAATGGACGGTATAAGCCAAGTATGATATACAGATTACATTTTAGCTCAATGCTAAGCCACATTCCCTCTACTTGGTTGTGGAAAAGCAAGTGTACCTCGAAACACAAATTCTTTGCCTCGCTCATTCTTCATGATAGAATAAATACTAAAGACATGTTATTAAGGAGGCATTGGAATGTTACTGATAATCACAGTTGTGTGTTATGCCATGATGATTCATATGAAGATTGGAGACACCTCTTCTTTAACTGCATGTACAGCACACGAACTTGGAATTATTTGCAAATCCCTTGGCACCCGGGAGATACACATGCATCACTCTTTACTGCTAAGAAAACCTTCCAGGGACCATGTTTTGTTGAGGTTGTGGTCATTGCATGTTGGAACATTTGGAAGCAAAGAAACTCATGCATTTTCAAGCATGTCAGGCCGACTTTCAGAGGTTGGAAGGCAGGGTTTTTTCATGACATCACCATGCTTATGCATAGGGTGGGAGCTGCTGATGTAGATCTTTTGCCAATATGGCTAAAGTCTCTTCCTTAGATACCTTTCTATATAGTTTGTTTCTTTTTTACCCTGCTTTGTAAATTTTGTAACTCTTTTGTTTCTTTGATGGGTTTAATAAAGTGAGGCTGTGGGGGGCTCCCCCACAGTAGAAAGTTTCAAAAAAAATGTCAATACCTACAATATTGAATGAATACATTATGAAAATATATATTCGATGGTGAGTCCATTGGTATTCATTTTGTATTACAAATTTTCATACATACACCCTACTGGTTTTGTTCCAGCAAGATTGAGCGCAACGCCAAAATAACCAGGGAGTTGAGCTTTCGAAGGGACGGCACCATCTTGCTTCACTTGGTGTCACCAAGTGGAATGTGGCTCCGCACCTAGAACTCATTCTGGTGTTTAGTTGGAAAATGGAACGGAACGAAGTGGTTCCTCAAAAGAGAATATTCCCTCTAGATTCGGAACGCACACATTTCTCAAAATCGGTGGAATCTCCCCATTCCTGTATGCTAAAGCCACTCACACTCACTCAACTCCTATATTCTCTCATAACTTGATTCTGATATACGCACCCCACGCATGCTCACATCTTCTATTTCCAGAATCTGTTATATTCCACTCTTCAACCGAACACAAGAACGGAACCAACCCATTCCATATTCTAGCTCAAACTAAACACAAGAATGGAACCAACCCATTATTCTGGAATGAAACCATGACATTACATTCCAATTGGTTATCAAACCGAACACACCCTAAAGAGATGCCAGAGTCGACGCGGTCAATGGGGTGAAACGACCGAAGCCAAAGGGGCAGGAGTTGGGAGTACCAAATCTCCCATGCCAAAGGGGCACTAAAGCAGTAGGTGCTCGCAGTTCTGATGTTACTGGCAGCAGAGTGCGCAGTACTGAACATTTTGATCTTTCACAACATGACATGTTGGTTGTTAGAGAAGCTTCCTAATGTCTTCCTTTCCCAAAATTAAATCCAGTTGGTTAGTTTGCTTACTCGACTGACCTGGCAAGAGCATGCTTATGGCACCTACCATGTTACTACCACAGCAACTATGCATTGTTTCACACTTCAATATGGTATCGCGTGTTCTTCTGCTTGTGGTTAGTCACCTCAACATTTTGGCATCCATACGAAGTGTTCAAACATGAGAAGATGAGTACGTATATAAACCATGCTTGCAGTTGTCTGGGTGTGATGATACATGCATGTATTAAAGTTTTTAAATATTAATCCCCTAAAAAGTTGGTAAGGATTAATTGACTCAGATGAGCAATGCCTATGTTGTCAACCATTCGACCCATAGGACGCAGTGTGAACTCGTTCTACTGCGCTAGCATGCAGAGTTGGTAGGGGTAACAATTAACTCGTGAGTGCTTATATAAACCTCAATAACATAACATCCATATCTATCATAGCTAGGTAAAACAGTATAGAGATTTAGTTGGGTCATGAGTCGTGACTAGCAGCATAAAACACCCTGCGAGGTCGACTAGATTATGTTCAGTGTGTGCAAAGTACAGATGAATTTAGGTGGAATCTTCACGAAGACGATAAACACTCAGTAATCTCACTATTCCTTGCCTTAATACATGTTAACGCTCCAATGAATAATAACAAGTTGTGGAAATGTTCCACAAAAAACTAAGATCTTCCTTTCGTATCTTTCGAGGGGAGTGGTCTGGAACAATCTTACTAAGCACAATTTGTAATGAAGTTAAAAAATGTTGTGCCGATTATAATTGTTTGATGTGGGTGAACGGGGTGAGCTATCAACTATCAAGGTCTTGATGCGAAGTTGCATGAGTTGACTCGTGTGGTAGGTGGTCTGCAGGATGGATTCAAAGAACTCAAACTTGTGTTAGATAAAAAAATATGGAAGGTAAAATTGATGGTTCTATGATGCGCGTGGTTGACGTATTGTCTTTTCGTTCGACACGCGTCCGTTGGGAACCCCAAGAGGAAGGTGTGATGCGCACAGCGGCAAGTTTCCCTCAGTAGAAACCAAGGTTTATCGAACCAGTAGGAGTCAAGAAGCACGTTGAAGGTTGATGGCGGTGAGATGTAGTGCGGCGCAACACCAGGGATTCCGGCGCCAACGTGGAACCTGCACAACACAAACCAAGTACTTTGCCCCAACGAAACAGCGGGGTTGTCAATCTCACCGGCTTGCTGTAACAAAGGATTAGATGTATAGTGTGGATGATGATTGTTTGCAGAAAACAGTAGAACGAGTATTGCAGTAGATTGTATTTCAGTATAGAGAATTGGACTGGGGTCCACAGTTCACTAGAGGTGTCTCTCCCATAAGATAAACAGCATGTTGGGTGAACATATTACAGTTGGACAATTGACAAATAAAGAGGGCATGACCATGCACATACATATTATGATGAGTATAGTGAGATTTAATTGGGCATTACGACAAAGTACATAGACCGCTATCCAGCATGCATCTATGCCTAAAAAGTCCACCTTCAGGTTATCATCCGAACCCCCTCCGGTATTAAGTTGCTAACAACGAGACAATTGCATTAAGTATTGCGCGTAATGTAATCGGTAACTACATCCTCGAACATAGCACCAATGTTTTATCCCTAGTGGCAACAGACACATCCATAATCTTAGAGATTTCGTCACTTCCACGGATTCACGGAGACATGAACCCACTATCGAGCATAAATACTCCCTCTTGGAGTTAATAGCAAAAACTTGGCCGAGCCTCTACTAATAACGGAGAGCATGCAAGATCATAAACAACACATAGATATAAATTGATAATCAACATAACATGGTATTCTCTATTCATCGGATCCCAACAAACACAACATATAGCATTACGGATAGATGATCTTGATCATGTTCGGCAGCTCACAAGACCCGACAATTAAGCACAATGAGGAGAAGACAACCATCTAGCTACTGCTATGGACCCATAGTCCAGGGGTAGACTACTCACACATCACTCCGGAGGCGACCATGGCGGCGTAGAGTCCTCCGGGAGATGATTCCCCTCTCCGGCAGGGTGCCGGAGGCGATCTCCTGAATCCCCCGAGATGGGATTGGCGGCGGCGGCGTCTCTGGAAGGTTTTCCGTATCGTGGCTCTCGGTACTGGGGATTTCGCAACGAAGGCTATTTGTAGGCGGAAGGGTAGGTCAGGGGGCGTCGCGAGGGGCCCAGGAGACAGGTCGGCGCGGCCAAGGGTGGGGCCACGCCGCCTGCCCTCCTGGCCACCTCGTGGCCCCACTTCGTTGACTCTTCGGTCTTCTGGAAGCTTCGTGGCAAAATAGGACCCTGGGCGTTGATTTCGTCCAATTCCGAGAATATTTCCTTACTAGGATTTACTGAAACCGAAAACAGACAAGCGGCACTTCGGCATCTTGTTAATAGGTTAGTTCCGAGAAAATGCACAAATATGACATAAAGTGTGCATAAAACATGTAGATATCATCAATAATGTGGCATGGAACATAAGAAATTATCGATACGTCGGAGACGTATCGGCATCCCCAAGCTTAGTTTACGCTCGTCCCGAGCAGGTAAACGATAAACAAGATAATTTACTGGAGTGACATGCCATCATAACCTTGATCATACTATTTGTAAGCATATGTAGTGAATGCAGCGATCAAAACAATGTATATGACATGAGTAAACAAGTGAATCATATAGCAAAGACTTTTCATGAATAGTACTTCAAGACAAGCATCAATAAGTCTTGCATAAGAGTTAACTCATAAAGTAATAATTCATAGTAAAGGCATTGAAGCAACACAAAGGAAGATTAAGTTTCAGCGGTTGCTTTCAACTTGTAACATGTATATCTCATAGATATTTGTCAACATAGAGTAATATAACAAGTGCAATATGCATGTATGTAGAAATCGATGCACAGTTCACACAAGTGTTTGCTTCTTGAGGTGGAGAGAAATAGGTGAACTGACTCAACAATAAAAGACAAAGAAAGGTCCTTCAAAGAGGAAAGCATCGATCGCTATATTTGTGCTAGAGCTTTGATTTTGAAAACAAGAAACAATTTTGTCAACGGTAGTAATAAAGCATATGAGTTATGTAAATTATATCTTACAAGTTGCAAGCCTCATGCATAGTATACTAATAGTGCCCGCACCTTGTCCTAATTAGCTTGGATTACCGGGATTATCGCAATGCACATGTTTTAACCAAGTGTCACAAAGGGGTACCTCTATGCCGTCTGTACAAAGGTCTAAGGAGAAAGCTCGCATCGGATTTCTCGCTATTGATTATTCTCAACTTAGACATCCATACCGGGACAACATAGACAACAGATAATGGACTCCTCTTTTATGTATAAGCATGTAACAACAATTAATTTTCTCATATGAGATTGAGGATATTGTCCAAAACTGAAACTTCCACCATGGATCATGGCTTTAGTTAGCGGCCCAATGTTCTTCTCTAACAATATGCACGCTCTAACCATAAGGTGGTAAATCTCCCTTACTTCAGACAAGACGAACATGCATAGCAACTCACATGATATTCAACAAAGAGTAGTTGATGGCGTCCCCAGGAACATGGTTATCGCACAACAAGCAACTTAATAGGAGATAAAGTGCATAAGTACATATTCAATACCACAATAGTTTTTAGGCTATTTGTCCCATGAGCTATATATTGTAAAGGTAGATGAATAGAAATTTAAAGGTAGCACTCAAGCAATTTACTTTGGAATGGCGGAGAAATACCATGTAGTAGGTAGGCATGGTGGACACAAATGGCATAGTGGTTGGCTCAAGTATTTTGGATGCATGAGAAGTATTCCCTCTCGATACAAGGTTTAGGCTAGCAAGGCTATTTGAAACAAACACAAGGATGAAGCGGTGCAGCAAAACTCACATAAAAGACATATTGTAAACATTATAAGACTCTACACCGTCTTCCTTGTTGTTCAAACTCAATACTAGAAATTATCTAGACTTTAGAGAGACCAAATATGCAAACCAAATTTTAGCATGCTCTATGTATTTCTTCATTAATAAGTGCAAAGCATATGATGCAAGAGCTTAAACATGAGTACAACAATTGCCAAGTATCACATTATCCAAGACATTATAGCAATTACTACATGTATCATTTTCCAATTCCAACCATATAACAAATTAACGAAGAAGAAACTTCGCCATGAATATTATGAGTAGAGCCTAAGGACATACTTGTCCATATGCAACAGCGGAGCGTGTCTCTCTCCCACACAAGGAATGCTAGGATCCATTTTATTCAAACAAAACAAAAAAAAAAAACAAACCGACGCTCCAAGCAAAGCACATAAGATGTGATGGAATAAAAATATAGTTTCAGGGGAGGAACCTGATAATGTTGTCGATGAAGAAGGGGATGCCTTGGGCATCCCCAAGCTTAGACGCTTGAGTCTTCTTGATATATGCAGGGGTGAACCACCGGGGCATCCCCAAGCTTAGAGCTTTCACTCTCCTTGATCATGTTGTATCATCTCCCTCTCTTGATCCTTGAAAACTTCCTCCACACCAAACTCAAAACAACTCATTAGAGAGTTAGTGCACAATCAAAATATACATGTTTAGAGGTGACATAATCATTCTTAACACTTCTGTACATTGCACAAAGCTACTGAAAGTCAATGGAATCGAAATATCCATCGAACATAACAAAACAGGCAATGCGAAATAAAAGGCAGAATCTGTCAAAAACAGAACAGTTCGTAATGACGAATTTTATTAAGGCACCAGACTTGCTCAAATGAAAATTCTCAAATTGAATGAAAGTTGCGTACATATCTGAGGATCACTCACGTAAATTGGCATAATTTTCTGAGTTACCTACAGAGAATTTTGCCCAGATTCGTGACAGCAAAGAAATTTGTTTCTGCGCAGTAATCCAAATCTAGTATGAACCTTACTATCAACGACTTTACTTGGCACAATAAAACACTAAACTAAGATAAGGAGAGGTTGCTACAGTAGTAAACAACTTCCAAGACACAAATATAAAACAAAGTACTGTAGTAAAAATATGGGTTGTCTCCCATAAGCGCTTTTCTTTAACGCCTTTCAGCTAGGCGCAGAAAGTGTGCATCAAGTATTATCAAGAGACGAAGTGTCAACATCATAATTTGTTCTAATAATAGAATCAAAAGGTAACTTCATTCTCTTTCTAGGGAAGTGTTCCATACCTTTCTTGAGAGGAAATTGATATTTAATATTACCTTCCTTCATATCAATGATAGCACCAACAGTTCGAAGAAAAGGTCTTCCCAATATAATGGGACAAGATGCATTGCATTCAATATCCAAGACAACAAAATCAACGGGGACAAGGTTATTGTTAAAGGTAATGCGAACATTATCAACTTTCCCCAAAGGTTTCTTTGTAGAATGATCAGCAAGATTAACATCCAAATAACAATTTTTCAGTGGTGGCAAGTCAAGCATATTATAAATTTTCTTAGACATAACAGAAATACTTGCACCAAGATCACATAAAGCATTACAATAGAAGTCATTGACCTTCATCTTAATGATGGGCTCCCAACCATCCTCTAGCTTCCTAGGAATAGAAGCTTCGCGTTCTAGTTTCTCTTCTCTAGCTTTTATGAGAGCATTTGTAATATGTTTCGTGAAAGCCAAATTTATAGCACTAGCATTAGGACTCTTAGCAAGTTTTTTTAAGAACTTTATAACTTCAGAGATGTGGAAATCATCAAAATTCAAACCATTATAATCTAAAGCAATGGGATCATCATCCCCAATGTTGGAAAAAATTTCAGCAGTTTTATCACAGGCAGTTTCGGGCAGTTTTTCGCGCTTTTCATTAGAAGTGGAAACATTGCTAACACCAATTCTTTTATTATTAATAGTAGGAGGTGCAGCAACTTGTGTAGCATTAGCATTACTAGTGGTGGTTATAGTCCAAACTTTAGCTATATTATCTTCTTTTTCATTTTCTTCTTTTTCCCACCTAGCACGCAATTCGGCCATCAATCTTATATTCTCATTAATTCTAACTTGGATGGCATTTGCTGTAGTAGTAATTTTATTATGATGATTTTCATTAGGCATAACTTTCGATTTCAAAAGATCAACATCAGCAGCAAGACTATCGACTTTAGAAGCAAGTATATCAATTTTCCCAAGCTTTTCTTCAACAGATTTGTTAAAAGCAGTTTGTGTACTAATAAATTCTTTAAGCATGGCTTCAAGTCCAGGGGGTGTGTTCCTATTATTGTTGTAAGAATTCCCATAAGAATTACCATAGCCGTTGCCATTATTATAAGGATATGGCCTATAGTTGTTACTAGAATTGTTCCGGTAAGCATTGTTGTTGAAATTATTATTTTTAATGAAGTTTACATCAACATGTTCTTCTTGAGCAACCAATGAAGCTAACGGAACATTATTAGGATCAATATTAGTCCTATCATTCACAAGCATAGACATAATAGCATGAATCTTATCACTCAAGGAAGAGGTTTCTTCGACAGAATTTACCTTCTTACCTTGTGGAGCTCTTTCCGTGTGCCATTCAGAGTAATTGATCATCATATTATCAAGAAGCTTTGTTGCTTCACCAAGAGTGATGGACATAAAGGTACCTCCAGCAGCTGAATCCAATAGGTTCCGCGAAGAAAAATTCAGTCTGCATAAAAGGTTTGGATGATCATCCAAGTAGTCAGTTCATGGGTTGGGCAATTTTTAACCAAAGATTTCATTCTTTCCCATGCTTGTGCAACATGCTCAGTATCTAATTGTTTAAAATTCATTATGCTACTCCTCAAAGATATAATTTTAGCAGGAGGATAATATCTACCAATAAAAGCATCCTTGCATTTAGTCCATGAATCAATACTATTCTTAGGCGAGAGATAGCAACCAATCTTTAGCTCTTCCTCTTAATGAGAAAGGGAACAATTTTAATTTTATAATGTCACCATCTACATCTTTATACTTTTGCATTTCACATAATTCAACAAAATTGTTGAGATGGGCAGCAACATCATCGGAACTAACACCGAGAAAATTGCTCTCGCATAACAAGATTTAGTAAAGCAGGTTTAATTTCAAAGAATTCTGCTGTAGTAGCAGGTGGAGCAATAGGTGTGCATAAGAAATCATTATTATTTGTGGTTGTGAAGTCACACAACTTAGTATTTTCATGAGTACCCATTTTAGCAATAGTAAATAAAGCAAGCTAGATAAAGTAAATGCAAGTAACTAATTTTTTTGTGTTTTTGATATAGCAAACAAGATAATAAATAAAGTAAAACTAGCAACTAATTTTTTTGTATTTTGATTTAGTGCAGCAAACAAAGTAGTAAATAAAACTAAGCAAGACAAACACAAAGTAAAGAGATTGGATTGTGGAGACTCCCCTTGCAGCGTGTCTTGATCTCCCCAGCAACGGCGCCAGAAATTTTGCTTGATGCGCGTGGTTGACGTATTGTCTTTTTGTTCGACACGCGTCCGTTGGGAACCCCAAGAGGAAGGTGTGATGCGCACAGCGGCAAGTTTCCCTCAGTAGAAACCAAGGTTTATCGAACCAGTAGGAGTCAAGAAGCACGTTGAAGGTTGATGGCGGCGAGATGTAGTGCGGCGCAACACCAGGGATTTCGGCGCCAACGTGGAACCTGCACAACACAAACCAAGTACTTTGCCCCAACGAAACAGCGAGGTTGTCAATCTCACCGGCTTGCTGTAACAAAGGATTAGATGTATAGTGTGGATGATGATTGTTTGCAGAAAACAGTAGAACGAGTATTGCAGTAGATTGTATTTCAGTATAGAGAATTGGACTGGGGTCCACAGTTCACTAGAGGTGTCTCTCCTATAAGATAAATAGCATGTTGGGTGAACAAATTACAGTTGGGCAATTGACAAATAAAGAGGGCATGACCATGCACATACATATTATGATGAGTATAGTGAGATTTAATTGGGCATTACGACAAAGTACATAGACCGCTATCCGAGCATGCATCTATGCCTAAAAAGTCCACCTTCGAGGTTATCATCCGAACCCCCTCCAGTATTAAGTTGCTAACAACAGACAATTGCATTAAGTATTGCGTGTAATGTAATCAGTAACTACATCCTCGAACATAGCACCAATGTTTTATCCCTAGTGGCAACAACACATCCATAATCTTAGAGATTTCTGTCACTTCCCCAGATTCACGGAGACATGAAACCACTATCGAGCATAAATACTCCCTCTTGGAGTTAATAGCAAAAACTTGGCCAGAGCCTCTACTAATAACGGAGAGCATGCAAGATCATAAACAACACATAGATATAAATTGATAATCAACATAACATGGTATTCTCTATTCATCGGATCCCAACAAACACAATATATAGCATTACAGATAGATGATCTTGATCATGTTCGGCAGCTCACAAGACCCGACAATTAAGCACAATGAGGAGAAGACAACCATCTAGCTACTGCTATGGACCCATAGTCCAGGGGTAGACTACTCACACATCACTCCGGAGGCAACCATGGCGGCGTAGAGTCCTCCGGGAGATGATTCCCCTCTCCGGCAGGGTGCCGGAGGCGATCTCCTGAATCCCCTGAGATGGGATTGGCGGCGGCGGCGTCTCTGGAAGGTTTTCCGTATCGTGGCTCTCGGTACTGGGGGTTTCGCAACGAAAGCTATTTGTAGGCGGAAGGGTAGGTCAGGGGGCGTCGCGAGGGGCCCAGGAGACAGGTCGGCGCGGCCAAGGGTGGGGCCGCGCCGCCTGCCCTCCTGGCCACCTCGTGGCCCCACTTCGTTGACTCTTCGGTCTTCTGGAAGCTTCGTGGCAAAATAGGACCCTGGGCGTTGATTTCGTCCAATTCCGAGAATATTTCCTTACTAGGATTTCTGAAACCAAAAACAGCAGAAAACAACAAGCGGCACTTCGGCATCTTGTTAATAGGTTAGTTCCAGAAAATGCACAAATATGACATAAAGTGTGCATAAACATGTAGATATCATCAATAATGTGGCATGGAACATAAGAAATTATCGATACGTCGGAGACGTATCATTCTACTTGATTTGTAGATGCACATTTTTCTAGGTCGTTATGCTAACTATATATTTTCTTCACTTACAGGTATGTTCGATAGAGGCATTCAGTTTCGCCCTTGGATTCTACACAAACCAGTGTTTTTTTACACCCAAAGTTGTGAGGCAAAAATCCCACATTAATTTATTACTCCAAGTTATCCAAAATAATACAAAGGAGAAAAATATGTACAAAAGCTAAAAAAGACAAAAAGAAAAAAAGTAAGGCTCTAAGGCAGAAACCTAATCCAAGAGAGCAACCTATCCTTATGCTTCATTTTGATCCTATATTGCATCAAAAAAATATCATGGATAAACTTCCCCTTCCATTTAGTGAAAGAGCAAACTTCAGCACTAACAATCTTGCCATTTCTGAGCAACCAAATATTCCAGCAGGCCAAAATGAGAACTTCCATGAAGAAGGCCTGGGAAAAGCTTTTCTTTGCACATGTCAGCACAACTTGCATATCATCATGAGGGTGAATTGGAAGGAAGATATATGAGTAACCAAAGCATTATCTTAAGTTCTAATCCATGTGGACTTTATTGATGTGTTATGATCTAGTGCACTTTATATATGTACCACTTTGTACTTGCGGCGTTGTGGGATGGTTCTCCTTTTTTAAGTCTCAAAGCAATAGTCAGTTGACTTGATTGGAGGATCTATACTCTGGAATCTTCTGATTCAGCATGTGTAGTGAGTGCGGAAGCTGTGGGTGATCTTTGAATATATCTCTGATCTTTAAAAAAATGTATGTTTTGGTACTATTTTGTGTTGGATACGTGCGTACCTTTTGGTTAGTTTATTTGCCCACAGCACTAAAAATATGTTTGCAAGTGAAATCATGTTCACCAATGCCACCTGAATTCTAAGAGAATATATAGACCCTCGCAAGATGGCTCCTCTATTAGAAGACTCGGAGTGTCCTGGGATGATATGAATGTTGCGCTCTTTTTGAAGGGAAGGCACTGCTCTGCTTCACTAAGAGATGGCCACCAGTTCAGCACAGTCGACACGCTGGACGGGGTGAAGTGATGAAGCCAAAGGGGCAGGAAGAGGGAGTACCAAATCTCACATGTCAAAGGGCAGGTGCTTGCGAATCGCGATTCTCATGTTCCTGGCAGCAGAGCACACACTACTTTATGATCTTGCACAACATGACATTTCGTCTTTTAGAGAAACCTTCCTAATGCCTTCCTTTCCCACAATAAACGCCAGTTGGTTAGTTTGGTTACTTAACTGACCTGGTAAGACCATGCTTATGGCACCTACCATATTACTACCAAACAACAACCAGGTTTTGTTTCACACTTCAATATGGTACCGCATGTTCTTCTTCATGTGATTAGTGAGCTCAACATATAGCTATACGAGTTGGCACACATACGAAGTGTTCAAACATGAGAATATGAGTATCTATTTAAACTATGCTTGCAGTTGTGTGGGTTTGATGATATATATGTACTAAAGTTGGTAAGGAATTAATGGACTCGGATGAACAATGCGTAGGTTGTCGACCCATATGGACGCAGTGTGAACTCGAGCACCTAGTGCACTAGCATGCAGAGTTGGTAGGTGTAACAATTAACTCGTGAGTACTTATACAAACTTGAGTAACATAAAATTCAGATGTAACGTTCCGGAGAGATTTAGTTGGGTCATGAATATCAGCGTAAAACGCCCTGTTAGGTCAACTATATCATGTTCAGCATGTGCAAAGTACAAATGAATTTGGGTGGAATCTTCATCAAGATGATAAACACTAAGTAATCTCATTATTACTTTCCTTAATCCATATTGACGCACTGATGGAATAATAACAAGTTGTGGAATCTAAAGGTTCCACAAAAAACTAAGATCTTCCTTTCATACCTTTAAGAGGAGTGATATGGAACAACCTTAAAGCATAATTGGTAACGAAGTTAAAAATGTGTTTTTTGCCATCACGGCAAGTCGATAAAAACCTCATTTTTTTTATTGCTAATTTGCTCGAGACTTTCTGGCTATCGTTCACGTGGCTTCTAATATTTTCTTTTAGACCGGAAAACACATGGCTCCATTTGTGATTTCATATCACGTGGCTTCTAATCTTTGAGAGGAGTGATCTGAACATAATCTAGTTGACCTAACAGGGAGTTTTACGCTGATATTCATGACCCAACTAAATCTCTTCGGAATTATATCTGAATTTTATGTTATTCAAGTTTATATAAGCACTCACGAGTTAATTGTTACACCTACCAACTCTGCATGCTAGTGCACTAGGTGCTCGAGTTCACACTGCGTCCATATGGGTCAACAACCTACGCATTGTTCATCCGAGTCCATTAGTTCCTTACCAACTTTAGTACATATATATCATCACACCCACACAACTGCAAGCATAGTTTAATACATACTCATATTCTCATGTTTGAACACTTCGTATGTATGCCAACTCCTATAGCTATATATTGAGCTCACTAACCACATGAAGAAGAACATGCGGTACCATACTGAAGTGTGAAACAAAGCCTGGTTGTTGTTTGGTAGTAATATGGTAGGTGCCATAAGCATACTATTGCCAGGTCAGTTAAGTAACCAAACTAACCAACTGGGATTTATTGTGAGAAAGGAAGGCATTAGGAAGGTTTCTCTAAGAGACGAAATGTAATGTTGTGCAAGATCATAAAGTACTGCGCGTTCTGCCCCATTGATAACTTGGAGTAATAAATTACTGTGGGGCTTTTTTTCCTCACAGTCTTGGGTGTCAAGAAAAACATTGGTTTGTGTGTGTAGAAGCCAAGGGCGAAACTGAACGCATCTATCGAACATACCTGTAAGTGAAGAAAATATATAGTTAGCATAACCTAGAAAAATGTGCATCTACAAATCAAGTAGAACCATCAATTTTACCTTCCATCCTTTTTCTCTAACACAAGTTTGAGTTCTTTGAATCCATCCTGCAGACCACCTACCAAACGAGTCAACTCATCCAACTTTGCATCAAGACCTTGATAGTTGATAGCTCACCCCGTTCACCCACATCAAACAATTAGAATCGGCCCAACATTTTTTAACTTCATTACCAATTATGCTTAGTAAAATTGTTCCAGACCACTCCTCTCGAAAGATACGAAAGGAAGATCTTAGTTTTTGGTAGAACCTTTCCACAACTTGTTATTATTCATTGGAGCGTCAACATGGATTAATGCAAGAAATAGTGAGATTACTGATTGTTTATCGTCTTTGTGAAGATTCCACATAAATCATACTTTGCACGCGCTGAACATAATCTAGTCGATCTCACAGGGTGTTTTATGCTGCTAGTCGTGACTCATGACCCAACTAAATCTCTATACTGTTTTACCTAGCTATGATAGATCTGGATGTTATGTTATTCAGGTTTATATAAGCACTCACGAGCTAATTGTTACCCCTACCAACTCTGCATGTTATCGCACTAGAACGAGTTCACACTGCGTCCTATGGGTCGAACTTATCACCAACTGATTGAATTGAAATGCAAAATCTCATTACTTATGTGCTAATCTCAGATAATGCTGATAATTTCAATGTTTAAATTGCAATTTCGAGAGATAAAGAACAAGTGGACGGACGCATTGACATAGTGACACAGCTATGTTAGTTTCCTCGCATGGCTAGCTAACCTTTCTGAATTTGAAATGGGGATACTATCAAGCCCATTAGACAGTAGAACCTGCACGCGGCAACCGTGTTCACCATTTCTTTACACGTAGGTTGGAGCGCTCGTCATTCTATTTACATCTTGGATCATTTTCTCATTGTGTGATTATACATTTGATTCCCACCGTCCGAGATTGGTCCAGCCGTGTGTCACGCCGTCTAACTCCTGCCAGGTCCCATCGTCTAGCAGCGGTGGCGGCTCACCAAGATCCAGGCCATCGATGCGGCCATGTGGCATTTCTTTTTCTCTCCCACTGAACGGGCATGTTTTCCTACTCTTTTCGTTGGTAAGATGTAGCTAAACACGAACATAAAACCACATGTACGGATTTACACCACCTGATCAACACAAATGCTAGGCATGATCCAGCGTAGGAAGGCTAACTGCAAGCATACAGCTACCCTGGTGAAACAACGAACATCTCAAGTTTCATAGCAGAAAACGTCGAATAAGTCACGGAACATTGACTACAAGATCTGATGGAGTACGGCTTAATGCCAACATATCCATATAATGTACGGCTAACTCTATAGTTGATGAGCTTTAAATGCACTTCTAAATCGAAACCATATTAATTTCTTTACAGGAGAGCTTCTTCCTGCTAATGAGGCTTCAGATAAATATGCATCTAAACAGCAATCCCGCTGAGATGGCTTTAGAATGGCGGGCGCCCTTTCAGGTCTGAAGGTAAATTGGTCGAATGGCTTGACCTCTTCCTCCTGAGGGTATTCCATGTGAAGCTGTTTCCCTGCTGGAAACCGCTGGTGTTGACATCGTCTTCATCGTCATCTTCATTCTCGTCCTTGCTGTAGGAAGAAACTCTTCCTTTCTCTGGTGTCCAGGTCGGGTTGCTTGCACCAACGGCACTGTCCTCCACAAATTTGAGCCTTTTTCTCCTGTCATGTATATCAACTTCTTGGATGTCAGACATATAAACACTCCGTTTTGCTCTTGGAGTTAGCTTTGGAATGTCTTCGTTTCCATCCTCAGGCTTCATCCACTGATCAACAAAGGAGTCCGAATAGACAACCTCCTTCCTACGTCTTTTTGTGAGTATCACAGGATTTTTGGCTTCCTCTTTAAGGCGCTTCTCAGCTAAGGTTTCGGTATCAGCAAAAACCCAGTCCGGAACCTCATTTCCCTGCATGAGCCTGGATTTATAGTTTTCACGTTGCCGTCTCTCTTCATCCATCTTCTCAAACAGCCAGAACTCCTCCTCAGTTCTAGCAGCCAAACGATTTATCTCGCGCTCACTAGGGATGTCAGTTCCAAGTGTACTAGTCCCTCTCTTCAAGATCTCCTGTAGCAACACACGCCTGTCCTGTGCTGCACAAGGTTAACACAACATATCTGTGAGCTCAAAATACATCTACAGAAAAGAAAAGAAAAACTACATGAACAACAGGCAAAGCACAGCCAGCAATGGTATACAAACCTGTAGAGGTATTGTTGAACAACCCTGCCTGGATAACTTTTGCATCAATACCCATCTTCTGTTTTGCACGGTCCAAAATCTCTTCTTCAATTGATCCAACACTGACAAGAACAAATACACGCACTTCATTTTTCTGTCCTATACGATGAGCACGGTCTTCAGCCTGCTGGTCCATCTGAGGATTCCAATCACTATCAAAAATAATAACAGTGTCTGCAGTCTGCAGATTCAATCCAAGGCCTCCAGCTCGTGTGCTTAGAAGAAAAATGAAGTATTCTGAGTCTTTCTTATTAAAATCAGCCAATAATTTGCCTCGTTCTTCAGTTTTCGTAGATCCATCAAGTCTCATGTACTTGAAATTGTACATTTGCATATATACTTCTAAGATGTTAAGCAATTTTGTCATCTGAGAGAAAAGCAGAACCCTGTGACCAGCTCTATGCAGTTTTGGAAGTAGCCGATCCAGCAATTCAAACTTCCCTGACGCTCTAACAATCTCCTCCCGCTGATACATGTTATACTGCTCTACGAATAAGTAAGGGTGATTGCAACATTTCCTGAGCTGCATTGATAGGTTTAGCAGAGCCTTTGATTTGAACCCTGCACATAAACAATATAAACAATAAATGTGTGGTTTTTTCAAGAAAAACAGAAGGATTGCGAGAATGCAATGTCTTGAGGTGGGGGGGGGGGGTCCTTCCCCTGGTGATTTACTACTACCTCCGTCCAAAAATAAGTGTCTCAGTTTTGTCTAGATACCGATGTATCTAGAGACATCTTAGTTGATACATCCGAAAAAGTTAAGACACTTACTTTTGAACGGAGGGAGTAGTATTTTTCTTGAAAATGCAATGCCCAGATACAAGGACAGGGCCACGTACTTAAATATACAACCAAGACAAATCAGAACCAGGTTTGCTTTCACCTTACAGCAGAAGTTCGTAATTAATGCACTATTTCATTCTCCAAGGATCGGTCAAACATACAAATATTTTAAGTCATAAGTACTTTACGATGGATTGGTAGTACAACTTACCAGATCCTAGGGCAACCCTTCCATCGCTTGTGACTTGTTCGTAGTATGCCTTTTGCCACGCAGAAAAGTCACACTTCAGTATTACCTGTGTTTTCGAAGGGAGATATTTTTCAACTTCGGCTTTCTTCCTCCTGAGCAAAAATGGACGTAGAACCTGGGTGGAAAACAAGAGTGCAATGAATAAAAACAAAAATTCTCAAATATCAAAAATAGTGCGCATTCCATGTGTCTCCTGCTTTGTGTGCTGTCAACAGTTGGTTTGATTCAGCCCCAAAGCTGTGGATGCCAGGAGGTACAGTTAAATTCACTGAATTACTGAGTTGGACTGAAGCACCATTACTTACTTGATGCAAACGATGTATGATTAGTAGCTGTTCCTCGTCATTCAGGCTAACATCACATGCAAATGGTGCATTAAACCATTCTTCAAAATTTCCAGATGAATTAAAAATATTAGGCAGAATGAAGTTAAGCAACGACCACAGCTCTTGTAAGCTATTTTGGATTGGAGTGCCAGTCAAAAGTAGTCTGCGCCGGATCTGATATCTACAATAAAGTATCAGCAATTTATACATCAGATTATCAAATGATCAAGACAAAGTTTCAGTCATTAAGGATGAAAAGAAGGTCAAGGGAAATCACTAGAAGGATGAGGAAAAAAATGAGACTTCTACAAGAATCGCAAAATGAGACTAGGCAAGCACCAACGTATCAAACAGATAATGAAATATAATGGGGTAGGTGTCATGATCATATGAATTACATTCTCAAAAACAAACT
The DNA here is from genome assembly GCF_022539505.1 of Lolium rigidum. NCBI lineage: Eukaryota > Viridiplantae > Streptophyta > Magnoliopsida > Poales > Poaceae > Lolium > Lolium rigidum. The sequence continues at coordinate 18,125,689 of NC_061511.1, read as the reverse complement.
TCATTCTTACAAAACAATGAAAATTCAAGGCGAATTGCACCAAACTGAATTATTATTTTTATGCTGTAAATCAGAACATGCTAACTGATTTAACAACTATCACTTGACCTTTGCTCTTGATAGTTGATACAAATAATCATGGCATCTGTTACAGTACTACAGTAGTCAGTATGTTAAGGAGTGGGAATAAAATTAGCTGCCGGTTTGAGGGACAAAAAATCCAAATGGATGGCCAGAAGCATCAAGCTTCTTTATACAGTTAATGGTGTCAGTTATCCTCTTTTCAATGTTGTTTTTTAGACTTTTACATTCTTTTACCCAAAATGAAAGGATAAAAGCTTGTGGACAAAGAATATGCATGCACTAGTACAATTTTGAAATTCATAATTCCTAGGAAACTCACTCATAATTCCCTCGTACTGTTAGCTGTTTGTGTCCAGCTAGCCCAGACACTGACCAAATACCACAAACTGTGAAGATGGAACTTTGGGAAACTATGATATGCATGTATGATCAAGGTACCGAATCATGTTGATTACATGAGTATTATACATAAAAGAGAGGTTCTATTATATTCTGACGCTTACATGAAATACCATGTTATAGTACCATGATTTTGTGAGAAATTTTTGAAGTGTGCAACTGAACTAACTCAGGAGTAAGATCTTACGAACCTCGATTCATGAGTTTCATGTCCTATTAAGTTTAAATTTCCCTCTTTCTTGATAAAGGGAAATGTCCTTGGGTATTTTGTTCCAAGTACACAATAAACATGAAGGTAACAAAAAACAGCCTATAGAATGATTATCTGATAGAACAAATAGTAGTCAAATACTGCAGAACATCAGATTTTCAGTTGTCATTATATTTCAGATAAATGTTGGGGAACATACAGAAGCGCTCCAATTTATTCTTTGATGAAAAATGTAATACCAGCCAAGATAAGGTGCTTAAGGCCCAATGGCCAAGATAAGGATTAGCAGTTGGTCGACTGGAGGATTAGCAGGGCACAGGCCCTGCCTTTTTATAGGACAGGCTGAAAAGTTTTATGTCTATTGTTAGTTCTATCATGGGACTCTTTGGAACAATAACTCTCCTAAACTCAAATTAATTTTTCTCCTGGGCTAGAATAGGTCTTCTTCCTGCCATAGCTATACGGCTGTACACAAGAATTTTTATATGCCAATGGGTTACTAAGGAATTATTGGCTCACAGAGCCATCCTCCGAAGTTTTCAGCGATTATATACCAGAAACATCACCAGAGTAAAGAAAAAAGTAATTCATGAGCAAAGTGTATACCCAGAAACTAGCGTGCGAGCAAGAGCACATTCATGGTTTTTCAAACGATGCCCTTCATCAACTATCAAATAATGCCAGTAAACCTTCTTCAGAAACTTCTTATCTTTCAGTATCAAGTCATAGTGTGTGAGCAAGACGCTAAATTGTCCTCCAAAATTTGCCTCCCTTAGAGCTTTCCTCTCGTCTGGACGGCCATCATACAGAATTGTATCAATACTGCAAACCAAGGACATGTTGGATTTAGGTTACCTCAATTCATAGTAGGGACAGAAAATAAGCACAGAAATTTTGATCATGCAAATTTGAGGGAAACAGTACCTGGGAGCCCATGTTTTGAATTCATTAGACCAATTTGGCAGTACTGCTTTCGGAGCTACTATTAAGTGTGGTCCTGAGACATCCTTCTTTTCCAATAAATAAGCGATCAAAGATATGGTTTGAATTGTTTTCCCCAAACCCATTTCATCAGCCAGTATACCATTCAAATTGTTGTTGAATAAGGAAAGCATCCATTGGAGGCCCTCTAATTGATATGGTCTTAGTTCCCCACCTACAAGAGCTGATGGTTGTTCTGTTACCTGTAAATTGAATAGAGCACAAAGAAACGTTATTTAGACCAGAAGCGCAGAACATTACATATTGTACCAAAAATTTGTCAGAACAAAATGATAAATTAAATTAACAAGACACCAGAATAGTGAAGCAAGTAACACAGGAATATTACATTTCTGCCCTGCCCCTTGAGCAGTTTGTCATAAGTAAAATTAAAACCAAATGTGAAGTGGCACTATCAGTTAATAGGGCACTAGTTATAGGCACTTGATGCTACAGAATCAAGAACTCATGTAGAATTTACTTAAATCAGCATGTCCAGTAACAGTAGTGCTTTCCCCCCACTGTGTTCCATACAATTAAACCATCAACACGAGTGCAGTTACAAAGTTTTTTCTTAAGGAAATGCAGTAGGGGAGGCAGAGTTATACTCCCTCCGTCCCATAGGAAGTGGCGCCTTAGTTTTTCGTGCTCAAACTTTGATCACTAATTTAACCAATATTATGTGTCATGTTATAAAAAATTATACTATTGAAAAGTTCGTTCGAATTTGACGGAGATGTCATATTAGAAGGGCAGATAGTGCCTAAGAGGGACACCTTCCGATACTTGGGATCAATGTTGCGAAGCAGTGGTGATACCGACGAGGATGTTTGCCACAGGATCAAGGTAGGGTGGATGAAGTGGCGACAAGCATCTGGTATCCTATGTGACAAGAAGGTCCCACAAGAGTTAAAAGGCAAGTTCTATAGGAAGGCAGTCAGACCAGCGATGCTATATGGGGCAGAATGTTGGCCAACTACAAGACAACACATCCAACAAATGAGTGTCACGGAGGTGCGCATGCTACGACGGATGTGCAGCCATACAAGAAAGGACCAGATTAGGAACAAGGTAATTCGCGATAGGTTTGAGGTGGCACCGATCGACAAGAAGCTAGTCCAACACCGACTAAGGTGGTTTGGGCATATCCAGTGGAGGCCTCCAGAAGCTCCAGTGGAATTCTAAGGAGTGGAGGAGACTAGAAGGGGTAGAGGACGACCAAAGTTGACTTGGGCGGAGGCGGTAAAAAGAGACTTGAGGATTGGAATGTACCTAAAGTCATGGCTCTTGATAGGACTGCATGGAGATCAGCGATTGATATGACGGAATCTTAGTTTACTCTCCTTTTTTGGCTTCCGTTTTTTCTGATGGGTTTCATATCTAGTCTACCCCAACTTGCTTGGGAAAAACGCTTTGATGATGACGATGATGATGATGATGATGATGATGATGATGAAAAGTTTGTTCGAATACAAACTCAATGGTATAATTTTGGTGACATAAAATTTCTAGTTTTTTGGTTAAAAATATATGGTCAAACGTATGCGCCACATATATAGGGATGGAGGGAGTACCATCCAACTTTAATCTCCTTGCTTCCAAGCGCCATGACACTAGTTGTCTAATATGTGGAAAACAATTAAGAACGTGGAACCGAGCAGACCCAATTTCTCAAGCAACAAATTAGTAAAATCCATGTGGCTAAAAGTGAAGCTTTGGTCTACCTTCTCTTCAATGGAATGAACAGTAGAATCAAGCCTGCGGCCAGCATTAAATTTACTATTATTTGCAGAACCATTAGTATCTTCATCATCGTCTGAAGGAGAATCTTCAGGGGATTCATCAGATTCTGAGTCTTTTGACACTTCAGGCCGACTAACATGCTCGGCATCTTTTTGTCGTTGTACAGCTTTTCCAATTCCTTCGAGCAGCTCATTTGTCTTATCAAGGAGCATTGTCAGGCGTTCATTCTTGCTCTCCTCAACCATCCGCAAATACGCTTCCTGATCACCTGCTTTCAAAACTTGCAACCTATTTTTCTCAAGCCGAGTGATACGTTGGCGTGCCCGAAGATGCCATGCCTACATTTAGCAAGTAAAAAAGGCTCACATACACTTAAACTGGAAAAAAAAGGAGTATAGATGGGAATAAATGCAGTCTAACATAGGAAATGTAGTACATTAAAAAATGCATTGATGTTCTAACAACTTAACAGGTAGCTGAGAGGAAGGCAAACATCTTCTCTTAAGGCGCTACCATAACCATGTGAGCTGAGAAACCCCTAACCTCATGAGATCGTTCTGAAAGTGCCAGATAGCTCTACCCTACCAACTCCTAAGTGACTCGATGGAAACTCGACAAGCGCCCTTCAGCAACTTCAACTCTCGACACTTCAGTCTCAACGAAAGGAACACACAAAATATGATCTCTCTTGGGCATTAGAGCATGCACAATATATTTCATCATCCATATAGAACATATCAAAAGTATTATTCAGACATACGGAGTAATCTTGCAAAGCGAGACCATTTCAGATAAGCCAACAGATACAAATGTAAACAAATTTTAGAGCTTTGCCAAAAATGCATTAGTCATATGGGAGGCTAAGCACTCATCACATGGTGATGTAGACATATCGTCAAGTATTAGAGAAAACAACAAAATAACAACAACAAAATTGTAATGTCAAAATGTTGATGCTTTGCACACATATACCAGGAAAAACAATCGAAGGCTATCACTATTGGCAAAGAAGATATGTTTCAATTCGATGTCACAACATACAAGAGAAGCGTCCAGTCAAACCTAGTATTGGAAACAAATCCAATATATGGTGAGTTAATGCTCCCACGGGAGACACAAAATTAGGTGGTGCCTATCGAGTTTGCTAATTTGGAAATAAGAAAACATATCAAACCATACCACAACTCCATCATTCCGTTGCTTTCTTCGTTTGTAAGTAGCTGATGACTGCAACTGGTATTCCCTAGCAGCATTGAGAATTTCTGTAAAAAATTTCCTCTTCCTGTTCTCAGCCTGGTTCTTTTCCTCCTCCTCCAGTTTTGAGATCCTCTGAAGTTGACAAATACCAAAAACGGCAATCATTAGTCCACATGTATAGAAATTATCAAAACTGATTATCAAAAGATATTTAGTACAAAACCTCCGTGAATCTCTTTTTGCGGTGCATATCTTCAGTATCCATTGAAAAACCATCCCCTGTTCCATACATGGCACAAGGATATCTTATCCGCATCATCCCCCAGTCAAACAATTGTTTGTCAGGGTACGCACACTTTTTGTGTAGCCAATATTCAGAGTTAATATCAGACCGTACTTTCTTCTGAAAGTCCAGTAACTGCATAAGTATACAGCTAATCAGCAAACATAAAAAGGTAACTCACTGCCACTATTATACTTCTAAATATATACCTATAAATGCTAAACAATCGTTAAGCTTCAATTCATATGTGATATTTTCGAGATCAGAATTGTGTGTTATAATGCAAAAGGAAGGATAATCCTCCAACTTGCCATCTTACACTAGTCGTTCCTAAGAAGTTATAGATGCCCCCTTACTAATATACTCGACTATTTGATTGCTTTGTACAGCAACGAGGGTATTTACATTAAAAGGTTGCATCAATGATTACTTGTCTCTGTCTTGGAGCATAATATATTAGAATGAAAACAACTATCAGTGTGCCACAGTGATGAAGTATCCATCGAATGTGTCGTTCAGAAGCATGAATACATATTTACACTTGTCACTATTATACACCTGTTTCCACTAAAACGGACTTGTAAAGATTCTCTCCGCATTGTTAATTATCAAGTGTATCACCAGTTCACCACATCAAACATAAAACTAATTTGTAAAAGTTAGATGTATGCATAGGTCTAAACTATGAATACGTAAGGCATGCCCAGTTCGCTGTCAATTAGTGCCTTGCCGATATATTGACATGCCAACAAAATTGGCTTCCAGTTGGTTTACTTATAAACAAATTGGTATCCATTATATTTTTCCAAATTTTGGCATTACCAACATGTGGGCCTGGTAATTGGTAGTAAACCAGTCGCTATATTTTGGCAACTTTTAGCATTGCCAACATGGCTTGGCTAGTTGGAGCTTTCAACTAAACATGTCAAATAATGTTTTAAAGTTGTTTGGCAAAGTAATGGGGCAATGCTATGATATGCAACCAACAAATTCCAGCTTATAACATTTATCAGTTTACAACCATCATCTGCAGAATTAAGATGGTCAGAGAAACAGGGAAAATATAACAAAGGAGTGGAAACTGGAAAGTGTAATCATATATAGCAGAACAAAGCAATGCCTGAAATTAATCACTGGTTCCAGTAGACATCACATTACCTTTAGCCCGTACAGTTCAAGCAAACACTTCATTTGCAAATCTTCACCCCGAGTAGATGGTAGCCCTGGCACATAACAAGAAATGATATTGTCAATGGTGTACATAACCGATAAAAGAACTACACAACTTTTGGTAAATCTGGGCAACAAAAAAGCTCTCAAAAGCAGCTGCCAAAAAATGGATAACATCCTATTTGTGCAAGCAATACATGCAATATAGAGTGTGAACATGGAAATGGAAATACTCCCTCCGATTCATATTAATTGACTCAATTTTGTCTAGATATAGATGTATCTAGCCAACAAACACGTCTGGACAAACTTAAGTCAATTAATTTGGATCAGAGGGAATAGAAGATTGTAAGAAAACCAAACATAACAACATCGCTGAGTTTGCATCTTCTCAACCCTTATGAATTGCAGACCCTACTATTTTTTCCGCAAACCTAAACTAGCAAAGCTCCAGAACAGAAGACAAAGAAAAGGTATAGGACCATGGCAGGACTAGCCGACCCGAAAGACCAGTCAATCCAACCAGCGTCTATGAGACAAGGAAGATAAAAATAGATAAGTGCTGAAGCTAAAAACTACAACATATGACTTTCTGCAGCAAATGAAACTAAGAGAAACAATCAGGTAACAAGATAATGGAGGATTTGATAAAAGACCTTCGAGTTCAGCTAACCGATGCTGGATGGAGGTATTGAAGCGCTCTTCTTTCACAGCGGTCAATTTTGAGGATGACATGTGCATCGTTTGGTTCCCAAATATAGCATCTTCAAGCTCTTGAATCAAGGTGGCTTCCTATAAGGTAGAACATTTACTCGCGGTCAAAATATAGAGAAACAGGCCTCGGAAGTAATATTAACAAGCACTGAACCTCCATTCAAAAAAAAAAACAAGCACTAAGCCTAAAAGGAAAAAAAAATGACTCGTTACTTGCGTTCCTATTCTCTCTTGAACAATCCAAAAGGCACAACTTTTCTCTCAATGGTATAGTTTGCTTTTTGCCATTGCCATCTGGTCCAAGGCACATGACTATCAAAACGAGTAACGGAAATTTCAGAGCAGTACAAGAAAAATGACAGACAATTGAGGAAACATCATGGATCGCACGTGGACAAAAACTTCAAAATTTAGCAAAGCCTTAACTCGGGAAAAAGTTTAGTAAAGTAAACATTGTGAGCTGTATTGAAACTTCCATATCATTTATATTTTTTGCAATTATTTGAACATTTGTTGCAAAGTGATTCTTCATCTTCTGTGGATCATCATGCATTTTTTTATTTTCTTATAAACATTACATGATCTTCTGGTACTTCCCTTGGTTTTTTTAATTATGTTGCCCTGTTTTCCTGGTAATTTTCTTGACAGTCAAACAATGACAAGGAGGCAATGGCGATAGATAGAACATAGTGAATGAAGAGTGACAAAGAGATGCATGCCTCTTTTTTTGACAGAAGAGAGATTGGTGTTACAAGGAGCTGCACAAGGAATATTTTCGCAAACCAGGGCAGGTGAGGCAAGAAGTAAATTCCACAGCCCAATTACCACTGTAACTGTATACTATACTTCAGAAATACATAACTAACAGCGATAACAAAAGCAAGCTAATCGACACATAAAAGGAAGACGAGCAACTCATCTCACATTTTCATGCAACTCTCAGGCAAAGCACCCTTCATTCCTTACACTAGTCTTATAAGAACTGATATCAGAAAAATTGTAGATATTCTCCGTTCCATGAATCTGAAGCTCCACAGCCAAAAACAAACCAAACAGCCGAAGGAACTTGCCTATTTCAAACCTAGACCACAGGCATGACAACAGAGATCACACGGACGTGCTCACCCCGGAGCATATACACAAATCATCCCGCCTAGACGTGGAACTCCTAGATAAGTATTGTGTTTTTCTAAATTAAGCTGCGTGTTTCGTATTCCACCGCATCATCAGAAAACCGTCACACTCAAACAAACAAAAAAGAACATAATACCCTATCATCAAATATCACTCGAGTCATAGCCAGCTGTATGTTGCTAGACTTGTAGCCCAGAATACCCAGGTCCATATGTCCTAACCAGGCCAGACGTGGTTGTTACCGAAGGTGACACGTGGCCTCACAAAATTGGGCCCTACATGCCTGATCGGCCCATTTTACGGCCGAACTAGGCTGTCATGTTGCCAATAGGCCTGGACGGCCCGATTTGGCGTCGATAGAGCGTGAATCAGAAAAACGGCCCGAGCCCGAAAAACTTACTAGAACACGCAGCATGAGCATCTCTAGCAGAAGTACCCGCGCAAGCTAACGCTGCCAATTATGCCGCACGCATAAACATGAGGTCCGAGTCGAACCTAGAATCCCCAGCACCAGCTACACTAGAATACCAGCCAGAGAAACCTTACTAAAACACACAGCATGAGCATCTCTACCAGAAGTAGCCGCGCAAGCTAACGCCACCAACTGGAAATCTTTGTTGCGAAGGAGAGATTTGGTAGGCGGAATGGAGCTCACATCTCATGAACGGAGGAAGCGAAATCCTTAGCACTTATTCACAGCTCAAAGCCGTAACCAGAGGCCTAGTCCAGGAGAGATTGTTCCGACAGGCAACTCCGTGATGCGAGGCGTTTAAGCAATAGTGGAAACCGAAAGTACCGGTAAATGACTTGCCGGGGATCCGCTGATATACGAGAAGACCCCGACGGTGCATCCCTTTTGGTTTCCCCGTCGGCTGAAGTTGGATCAAGGTCCCCGGACATGTATGCTCATTGTAGACTAAGCCTACTTAGGTAAACAGGCACCGATAAACATGAGGTCCAAGTTGTCGAGCCCACAATCCCCAGCACGAGCTACGCTAGGATCCACCGATTGTTGTGAAACCCTAGCTAAATCTCGCGAATCCCCCAAACCTAGCGAACCCCTGATAGGCTAGACTGAACCCCAGCATCGGAGCACCAACCAATCAAGCTACTACTAGAGCATCCAACCGAAAGCCCCACCGACCGAAGAAGCACCCACACGCACCTCTCCCGCACGGGACGCGGGCTCCCCACCGTCGCCGACCCCATCCTCCTCCTCGCCCCCTTCATCCTCCTCCTCGTCCTCATCCTCGCCGCCGCGGTAGATGGAGGAGACGGCGCGCAGCACGGCGGGGGGCAGCGGGAGGTTGCGCGAGAGCAGGTTGAGGGCGCCGATGAGCGTCCTGGCCTGCTCCGCGTCGGCCCCGTCGGCCTCCTCGGCGGCGGGCGGCTGGGGAGGAGCGGGCGCGGCCGCCTCCACGGACGCCGCCATCGCTAGGGTTTCCGGCTCCGGGCCGCGCGACGCGGCGGAGGCGAGGCGGCGGGGCGGCGGGGCGGCGGGGCCTCCTCCTCCGCGGTTCAAATCGGAGCGCGGCAACGGTGCTGGGGCTGTGCGACTGGGGATGTGTGTTTTTATGTTTTGCGCGGTGGTGTCAGAGGATGGATGGGAACTGGGAAGGAGAAGCTCCTTCGGCTTCGATCGATCGGGGAGGCTCTGGGAGGTTTGGGCTTCGGGTGGGGAATTTCTAGGTTTCCTTTTTCTTCGTTTTTTCTTTCTGCTGCGTCTGGATAATATATGTCAGATCGGGTCGGTTCGGGCCGGGCCGGGCGGTGCGGTGGGTTCGGATCTGGGTTCGAGGAACGGACTTGTGGGTCTGAGCCGGGTAGTCCAGGGTCTGAAGTAGGCCGAGCTGAGCCAAAGCCCCTCGCTTCGTGCGTGTGCTGTACATACATGAAAAAACGCACGTCCCCTAAAAAAATTTAAAAAATAACATGTGTACATCTACCTATTTCCACCAATCTATTCATAATCATCAAAAATATTCTTAAAATAAGCGAGGAGAACCTATTCAAACTTGGTGATTGTTATCGCCTTATCAATTAGTCTTAGAAAACAACGGAGGCATATGTAATGAGTTTCATTTCTTACAAGCATGTACAATCACCTCATGAGGACGATGTTTCACAGACACAAGAGCCACGCACCTCAAAAGCTCTTCCAAACACACATGGCAATACTCCCTCTGCGGGGCGGACAAACAGCACTACATTGGCTGCATCATAGCGACGCATCTATCCTACTCTCTCCTCATAAAAGATTGGTGTAGCCATTGGCTTTCCCAAGCCTAACACAACCATAGCCTCCGTCAAATGGATTGAACTTCATTGCAGGTCAACGATGCTCAGTGTGACGACCATTACACAAAATGTTGTATCTAGCTGTTGTTACTGAAGGCCCATGTCATGACTCTTGCACCGTGACTGAATTCATGATGCCTCTTATGCTAATTTTGTATGAACCGCTTTCTGCATGTACTGAAATTTTGTTGGCATCATCAATATCTTCCTACCGTGTGGATATCTATAACTGAATTGTGGATTAACTTTCACTGTATCCCTATCTTTTTATATCACTCCATGCAATGTGTGAGCTTATTTGTGTCCTATTGATCCGCAAATATTTATGCTGGTGAATTGTGAGATGCGAAGTACTTTGTTCAATTGGTACTCACGTCCTTGTTAGGTGATTGCGTTTTCAGTACAACACCTTGTTGTTTGAGAATTTGTAGCATGGCTACTTATTAATTAAGAATGTAGCTACGCTGCCGGGACCAAAATGTAATATATATATATATATATATATATATATATATATATATATATATATATATGTCACGAAAATGTTGCAAACAATAGTTATCAAAACAGACCATATATATTTCACACCAAATATGACACCCCAAATTCCGTTCTTATTGTAAGAGCATCTTCAAAAGGCGCGCCAAATTTCGGCGTTGTGAAAGTCACTGCGTCCGTGCTGTAAAAGTATACCGCGCATTGCGAGATGTTTTCCTCCACCGGAGGCAGTAAATTACAGCGTGAGCGCGGGCGCAAAAAAGATCCTCCATCGGGCGCTCCTAAATACAGCGCGCAGCAGAAAACAACTTAACACACTACTATGTATTCAACAAGATCAAGTACTAACATAAATTATCAACCAAATGATCTACAAGAGTTCAAATATCATGACGTAGTTTAATTGGACACAAAGTGCAACACACAATTTGCATATCACAAATGCAAGAGAATTTCACGCTTCCGCATTTTCCAAGTCATCGCTATCTTTTGCTTCTTCTTCATCGATACCTTGACTTGAAGGAAGAGTATGATCCATAGAGGCCAAATAAAAATCCCAGCGGGTCTTCCACTTTTTTTTCGTTCCCTGGCACTTCATAGCAATGATGCATTGTGAATGGTTTGCCAAGAATCTTGTTGCCTTTCTTGTTCTTCTTTCCCACATCTCTAAACAAGCCTTGAGCCATGGAGATCTACAATGCAAATAAAAGAGAATAGATGCGCCATATAGAACAACAATAGTCCGCACAGATGATCAACAAAGTAGTAGAATTGCTTACCCTATCGATATCATTTGTGCCACTTGGGTTAATGACATCAACATGAGGTCCAAGTCGAACCCACAATCCCCAGCACGAGCTACGCTAGGATCCATCAATTGTTGTGAAACCCTAGCTAAATCTCGCCAATCCCCGAAATCTAGCGAACCTCTGATGGCTAGGCTGAACTCCATCATCGGAGCACCAACCAATCGAGCTACGCCAACATCCAACCAAAATCCCCACAGACCGAAGAAGCGCCCACACGCACCTCTCCCACACGGAAGCGGGATCCCGGTCGTCGCCGCCCCCTTCCTCCTCCGCGTCATCCTCCTCGTCGTCCTCCTCGTCGTTGCCGCTGCGGTAGATGGACGAGACGCGCGCAGCACGGCGGGGGCAGCGGGAGGTTGCGCGACAGCAGGTTGAGCGCGCCGATGAGCGTCCTGGCCTGCTCCGCGTCGCCCCCGTCGGCCTCCTCCGCCGCGATGAAGGCGGGCGGCGGGGGAGGAGCAGGCGCCTCCACGGACACCGCCATCGCTAGGGTTTCCGCCTCCGGGCCGCGCGACACGGCGGAGATGAGGCGGTGAGGTGGCGAGGCTCCCTCCGCGGTTCAAATCGGAGCGCGGCAACGGTGCGGGGGCTTTACTACTGGTACTGGGGGATGTGATGTGTTTATGTTTTGGCACGGGGGTTGTCACAGAGGATGGATGGGAAGGGGAGAATCTCCTTCGGCTTCGATCGATCGGAGAGGCTGGGGGTTGGGCTTCGGGTGGGGAATTTTCTAGGTTTCCTTTTTCTTCATATTTTTCTTCTACGTTGGGACAAATATGTCAGATCGGGTCGGCTCGGGCCGGGGGTTGGGTCGGATCTGGGTTTGAAGGAACGGACTTGTGGGCCTGAGCCGGGTAGTATAGGGCCACCAGTAGGCCAAGTTCCAGCAGCGTCCTCCAAAACGAACCCGAAAGATGTTTAGGGCGCGTCGGACATTTTTTCGTTCCCAGCCGCACATCTCAAAGGCTCTTTCCATCTGGCGTTGTTCAATACGGTGCCCGGCGCTACGAGCCCGTCCCCAATCCACAGGAGACGCTCTGGGCGCGCCGGACACAACTTGAAGCGAGGCGAGGAGACGCGGGCCCGACGCATCAGTGACACGGAAGTCTAAAACCCCATTGCCTACCTCTGGTCAAGCGACGTTAATGGCGCCCAGCTTTCCCAGGCGACGCAGTGAAGCGTCTCGTCGTGCATGGCCGCGTGGCCATCCGCGCTGGCGTTTATTGCGGCCAACTCCCAGCTGTCGCCTCGCCTGCCGCCGATGTACAATAAAGAGCGTCGTTCCTTCCTCTCACCACGTTCCCCATTCCAATCTCGCCGCACCTTCTTCATCGGCGTCAATGTTGTCCTCCCGCAAGAACATCCTTGCGGCGAACGGCTTCGGCTGCGGCAGAGATACGTCTCAAACGTATCTATAATTTCTTATGTTCCATGCTAGTTTTATGACAATACTCACATGTTTTATATACATTTTACATCATTTTGATGCATTTTCCGGTACTAACCTATTAACAAGATGCCGAAGCGTCGGTTCTCGTTTTCTCGCTGTTTTTGGTTTCAGAAATCCTACACAGGAAATATTCTCGGAATTGGACGAAACAAAAGCCCACAGTCCTATTTTCCACGGAGCCTTGCAGAACACCGAAGAGGAGACGAAGAGGGGCAACGAGGCGGCCACACCATAGGGGGGCGCGGCCCCACCCCTGGCCGCGCCGCCATATGGGGTGGGCCCCTCGGGCGTCCCCCGACTCTACCCCTTCGCCTATATAATCCTTCCGTCGCGAAAACCCTAGGACCGAGAGCCACTATACGATAAAAGTTACTGAGACGCCGCCGCCGTCAACCCTACCTTGGGGGGGTTCAGAAGATCGCCTCCGGCACCCTGCCGGAGAGGAGAATCATCACCGGAGGGCTCTACATCACCATGCCCGCCTCCGGACTGATGCGTGAGTAGTTCATCCTTAGACTATGGGTCCATAGCAGTAGCTAGATGGTTGTCTTATCCTCTTGTGCTATCATGTTTAGATCTTGTGAGCTGCCTATCATGATCAAGATCATCTATTTGTAATGCTACATATTGTGTTTGTTGGGATCCGATGAATATGGAATACTATGTCAAGTTGATTATCGATCTATCATATATGTGTTGTGTTTGCTAGTAGAGGCTCTGGCCAAGTTGATACTTGTGACTCCAAGAGGGAGTATTTATGCTCGATAGTGGGTTCATGCCTCCATTGAATCTGGGACAGTGACAGAAAGTTCTAAGGTTGTGGATGTGCTTGTTGCCACTAGGGATAAAACATCAATGCTTTGTCTAAGGATATTTGTATTGTTTACATTACGCACGAGTACTTAATGCAATTGTCCGTTGTTTGCAACTTAATACCGAAAGGGTGCGGATGCTAACCCGAAGGTGGACTTTTTAGGCATAGATGCATGCTTTGGATAGCGGTCTATGTTCTTTGTCGTAATGTCCTAAGTAAATCTCATAGTAGTCATCATGATATGTATGTGCATTGTTATGCCCTCTCTATTTGTCAATTGCCCAACTGTAATTTGTTCACCGAACATGTTATTTATCTTATTGGAGAGACACCACTAGTGAACTGTGGACCCCGGTCCATTCTTTTACATCTGAAATACAACCTACTGCAATCATTGTTCTCTGTTGTTCTTTGCAAGCAAACATCATTCTCCACACCATACGTTTAATCCTTTGTTTACAGCAAGCCAGTGAGATTGACAACCTCACTGTTAAGTTGGGGCAAAGTATTTTGATTGTGTTATGCAGGTTCCACGTTGGCGCCGAAATCCCTGGTGTTGCGCCGCACTACACTCCTTCACCAACAACCTTTACGTGGCCTTCATCTCCTACTGGTTCGATAACCTTGATTTCTTACTAAAGGAAAACTTGCTGCTGTACGCATCACACCTTCCTCTTGGGGTTCCCAACGGACGTGTGCTTCACGCGCCATCAAGCATATTTTCTGGCGCCGTTGCCTGGGAGATCAAGACACGCTGCAAGGGGAGCCTCTCACATCCAATCTCCTTACTTTGTTTATTGTCTTGCTTTATTTTATTTTCGGTCTTGTTTGCTTTCTTTATATCAAAAACACAAAAAAATTAGTTACTTGTTTTACTTTATTTAATTCGGTTTGCTTTATTACTGTTATAATGAATACTCCTGAGAACACTAAGTTGTGTGATTTCACTAGCACCAATAATAATGATTTCATATGCACTCCTATTGCTCCACCTGCCACTGCAGCACAATTTTATGAAATTAAACCTGCTTTACTAAATCTTGTTATGAGAGAGCAATTTTCTGGTGTTAGTACTGATGATGTTGCTGCCCATCTTAATAATTTTGTTGAACTTTGTGAAATGCAAAAGTATAAGGATATAGATGGGGATATTATAAAACTGATTTTTTTTTTCCTTTCTCCTTAAGAGGAAGAGCTAAAGATTGGTTGCTATCTTTGCCTAAGAATAGTATTGATTCATGGACTAAATGTAAAGATTCTTTCATTGGAAGATATTATCCTCCTGCTAAAATTATATCTTTGAGAAGTAGCATTATGAATTTTAAGCAATTGGATAATGAACATGTTGCCCAAGTGACATAGGCATCCCAAATGGGCCTGCCGAAGATAGTACCCGGGGTTTATTGAAGGCCCATTACCCGAAGAATAAGAAGACTCGGAAGCCCAAGATAATATTAAGGAAAGCTAGAGTTATAATAGAAAGTCTTATTTGTAAATCTTACGGGATGAGTTAGAAACCTTCCCAGACTTTGTAACTTGTACAACACGAATCCCTCGGCTCCGCCTCCTATATAAGGGGGAGTCGAGGGACGCAGAGATCATCGAATCATTGTTTACAAACCCTAGTTTTCATATTCGTCGAGTACTTTTCGGCTGAAACCTTCGAGATCTACTTGCCCTCTACATCCAACTAAACCCAAGTCTACAATCTATAGGCATTGACAAGTTAATCCCTTGTCAATTGGCGCCGTCTGTGGGATCTAGGGGTTGCAAGGAGCTGATCTCGATGGCACGACCAGAATCGTCGACTTCGTCGGTGGCTAGCAATGCGATGGATCGAGGTAAACAGGGAAAAACTGATCTAGTTGATTTTATTCCTCACCCGCCCTCCCGTATGGATGCATGTGCCTATATGGAGGAGCCCATCATCATCATGTTCGGAGAATTTCGATTTGGCGTCAATAAGGAAGGATCTTACCGTCTCGAAGTTCCGATCTTGCCGGAATTTTCAACGGACGATTCTGATTTCTCGTCGAGTAACGAGGAATTTTCGTCGACACGCTTCATCGACACCAAGGCAAGCGGAAAGCTCGCCATGATCGTCAGCAACACATCTTTCGAGTCGTCTGCGGACTCCATTATAAGCAGCGACTCAGACAGCAGCAACAGCTTCAACTTCATCGACAAATCTACTGCCATAGGAAAGGTCTTCGCCAATCTTTATGATGGTGTCACCAATCCCGACAAAAATCAATATTCAAAATATCATCAAGTGTACGCAATCGAAGAGGCAAGCCGGGCAGAACCGGCGACATCAGAGGCTTTCGATGATTTGGGAAACCCATACGTCGATCCCGCTGATCTCAGAAGAGGCTTAGGCACCAAATATGTCGGGACCTCACCTCGCGAAAGAGTACAACTTCCGCAAGTAGCGTTGGATAGGGCTGCAAGAGCCATGGATGGTTCAGAACCAATGACCACCACCGCTACTGCCGAAGAATTACAAGCTTATGAATATAGACTTGCTCGTGTGAGTAGGGAGCTAGAAAAACAGACAGCATCCTTAAACAGAAGAAAAGAGGCAGCATCCGTGATACGTCTCCAACGTATCGATAATTTCTTGTGTTCCATGCCACATTATTGATGTTATCTACATGTTTTATGCACACTTTATGTCATATTCGTGCATTTTCTGGAACTAACCTATTAACAAGATGCCGAAGTGCCGGTTCTCGTTTCTCGCTGTTTTTGGTTTCGAAATCCTAGTAACGAAATATTCTCGGAATCGGACGAAATCAACGCCAAAGATCTTAGAATCCCGGAAGCATCCGGAACACACGAGAGGGACCGGAGGGGGGGCACAGCCCACCACACCATAGCCTCGGCGCGGCCTAGGGGGCCGCGCCCCCTAGGGTTTGGCCAGCCCTTCGACCCCCCGGCGCCGCCTCTTCGCCTATAAGAAGCCCCCGGATCGAAAACCCGATACCAATTGACGAAACCCACGAAACCTGCCGCGAGCCGCCGCCATCGCGAAGCCAAGATCCGGGGGACAGGATCTCTGTTCCGGCACCCTGCCGGAGCGGGGAAGTGCCCCGGAAGGCTTCTCCATCGACACCGCTGCCATCTCCACCGCCATCTTCATCACCGCTGCTGCTCCCATGAGGAGGGAGTAGTTCTCCATCGAGGCTCGGGGCTGTACCGGTAGCTATGTGGTTCATCTCTCTTCCATGTACTTCAATACAATGATCTCATTGAGATTCATATGAGTTTGTATCACTACTATCTATGTGCTACTCTAGTGATGTGTTATTAAAGTAGTTTTATTCCTCCTACACGTGTGTAAAGGTGACGAGTGCGTGCACCGTGTTAGTACTTGGTTTATGCTATGATCATGATCTCTTGGAGATTGCGAAGTTAACTATTGCTATGATAATATTGATGTGATCTATTCCTCCTACATATGCATGAAGGTGACAAGTGTGCATGCTATGCTAGTACTTGGTTTAGTCTCGTTGATCTATCTTACACTAAAGGTTACTAAAATATGAGCATTATTGTGGAGCTTGTTAACTCCGGCATTGAGGATTCGTGTAATCCTACGCAATGTGTTCATCATCCAACAAAAGTGTAGAGTATGCATTTATCCGTTCGTTATGTGATCAATGTTGAGAGTGTCCACTAGTGAAAGTCTAATCCCTAGGCCTTGTTCCTAAATACTGCTGAGTTACTACTGCTTGTTTACTTGTTTTACTTGTGTTACTACTCGCTGCAATATTACCACCATCAACTACACGCCAGCAAGCACTTTTCCGGCACCGTTGCTACTCGCTCATACTTATTTATACCACCTGTATTTCACTATCTCTTCGCCGAACTAGTGCACCTATTAGGTGTGTTGGGGACACAAGAGACTTCTTGCTTTGTGGTTGCAGGGTTGCATGAGAGGGATATCTTTGACCTCTTCCTCCCCGAGTTCGATAAACCTTGGGTATCCACTTAAGGGAAACTTGTCGCTGTTCTACAAACCTCTCGCACTTGGAGGCCCAACACTGTCTACAGGAAAGGAGGGGGAACGTAGACATCAAGCACTTTTCTGGCGCCGTTGCCGGGGAGGAAAGGTAAAAAGGCACTCATACTACGGTCCTAGGTAAAGTATTTTTCCGGCGCCGTTGTGTGTGTGCTCAAAGCTATTTTCCTTTAGATCCTGCAATTGCAACTTTTTGTTTCTTGTTTACACTAGTTTGGCATAATGTACAAGAGTGAGCTTCTTATTCTATTTCCTCATTTAAAACATGGATTGTTTGATGCGAAAATTAAAAAACCTATGGAATCTTATTTGCATGCTGGTAGTGATATTAGTATGAACGCTTTGAACACCATTGTTGATAATGATATGGAAAATGCTAAGCTTGGGGAAGCTGGTTTTCATGATATTTTTAGTCCCCCAAGCATTGAGGAGAAAATTTTCTTTGATGATACTTTGCCTCCTATTTATGATGATTATAATGATAGTGGTCTTTTGGTGCCACCTACTATGGAGAGTGAATTTGATTATGATTACAATATGCCTCCTATATTTGATGATGAGAATAATAATGATAGCTACTTTGTTGAATTTGCTCCCACTACAACTAATAAAATTGACTATGCTTATGTTGGGAGTAGTAATTATTTTATGCATGAGACTCATGATAAGAATGCTTTATGTGATAGTTATATTGTTGAGTTTGCTCATGGTACCACTGGATATTATTATGAGAGAGCAAAATATGGTTGTAGAAATTTTCATGTTACTAAAATGCCTCTCTATGTGCTGAAATTTTTGAAGCTACACTTGTTTTATCTTCCTATGCTTGTTATTTTGCTCTTCATGAACTTGTTTATTTACAAGATTCTTATGCATAGGAAGCATGTTAGACTTAAATGTGTTTTGAATTTGCCTCTTGATGCTCTCTTTTGCTTCAAATACTATTTCTTGCGAGTGCGTCATTAAAACTGCTGGAGCCCATCTTAATGGCTAAAAAGAAAGAACTTCTTGGGAGATAACCCATGTGTTATTTTGCTACAGTACTTTGTTTTTATTTTGTGTCTTGGAAGTTGTTTACTACTGTAGCAACCTCTCCTTATCTTAGTTTTGTGTTTTGTTGTGCCAAGTAAAGTCTTTGATAGTAAAGTAAGTACTAGATTTGGATTACTGCGCAGAAACAGATTTCTTTGCTGTCACGAATCTGGGTCTAATTCTCTGTAGGTAACTCAGAAAATTATGCCAATTTACGTGAGTGATCCTCAGATATGTACGCAACTTTCATTCAATTTGAGCATTTTCGTTTGAGCAAGTCTGGTGGCCTAATAAAATCCATCTTTACGGACTGTTCTGTTTTGACAGATTCTGCCTTTTATTTCGCATTGCCTCTTTTGCTATGTTGGATGAATTTCTTTGATCCATTAATGTCCAGTAGCTTTATGCAATGTCCAGAAGTGTTAAGAATGATTGTGTCACCTCTGAACATGTGAATTTTTATTGTCCACTAACCCTCTAATGAGTTGTTTCGAGTTTGGTGTGGAGGAAGTTTTCAAGGGTCAAGAGAGGAGGATGATATACTACGATCAAGGAGAGTGAAAGCTCTAAGCTTGGGGATGCCCCGGTGGTTCATCCCTGCATATATCAAGAAGACTCAAGCGTCTAAGCTTGGGGATGCCCAAGGCATCCCCTTCTTCATCGACAAATTATCAGGTTCCTCCCCTGAAACTACATTTTTATTCGGCCACATCTTATGTGCTTTTTCTTGGAGCGTCGGTTTGTTTTTGTTTTTGTTTGAATAAATGCTTGTGTGGGAGAGAGACACGCTCCGCTGGTTAGTATGAACACATGTGTTCTTAGCTTATAATATTCATGGCGAAGTTTCCTCTTCGATAAATTGTTATATGGTTGGAATTGGAAAATGCTACATGTAGTAATTGCTATAAATGTCTTGGGTAATGTGATACTTGGCAATTGTTGTGCTCATGTTTAAGCTCTTGCATCATATACTTTGCACCTATTAGTGAAGAATACATAGAGCATGCTAAAATTTGGTTTGCATAATTGGTCTCTCTAAAGTCTAGATAATTTCTAGTATTGAGTTTGAACAACAAGGAAGACGGTGTAGAGTCTTATAATGTTTACAATATGTCTTTTATGTGAGTTTTGCTGCACCGGTTCATCCTTGTGTTTGTTTCAAATAAGCCTTGCTAGCCTAAACCTTGTATCGAGAGGGAATACTTCTCATGCATCCAAATACTTGAGCCAACACTATGCCATTTGTGTCCACCATACCTACCTACTACATGGTATTTCTCCGCCATTCCAAAGTAAATTGCTTGAGTGCTACCTTTAAACAATTCAAAATTTATTACCTCTTATTTGTGTCAATGTTTTATAGCTCATGAGGAAGTATGTGGTGTTTATCTTTCAATCTTGTTGGGCAACTTTCACCAATGGACTAGTGGCTTCATCCGCTTATCCAATAATTTTGCAAAAAGAGCTGGCAATGGGATTTCCCAGTCCCAAATTAATTAACAAAAATAGACACTCCTCCATGGTATGTGATTGTTGGACGGCACCCGAAGGATTCGGTTAGCCATGGCTTGTGTAAGAAAAGGTTGGGGGAGTGTCATCATAATGAAACTAAAATAAAAAGGCACTCCTTCATGGTATGAGATTGTTGGCGTGCACCCGAGGATTCGGTTAGCCATGGTTTGTGAAAGAAAGGTTGGAAGGAGTGCCACTCAAAAATAAAATAAAATGGGAGCCGCTCTTTGAAGGTTTGTCTGGCAAGGGGGTTAGAGTACCCGCTACCATTCGTTGACAACAACATACACCTCTCAAAACTTTACTTTTATGCTCTCTTTATGTTTTCAAAATCAAAGCTCTAGCACAAATATAGCAATCGATGCTTTCCTCTTTGAAGGACCATTCTTTTACTTTTATTGTTGAGTCGGTTCACCTATTTCTCTCCACCTCAAGAAGCAAACACTTGTGTGAACTGTGCATTGATTCTTACATATTTGCATATTGCATTTGTTATATTGCTTTGCATTGACAATTATCCATGAGATATACATGTTACAAGTTGAAAGCAACCGCTGAAACTTAATCTTCTTTTGTGTTGCTTCAATACCTTTACTTTGAATTATTGCTTTATGAGTTAACTCTTATGCAAGACTTATTGATGCTTGTCTTGAAGTGCTATTCATGAAAAGTCTTTGCTTTATGATTCAGCTTGTTTACTCATGTCATACACATTGTTTTGATCGCTGCATTCTCTACATATGCTTTACAAATAGTATGATCAAGATTATAATGGCATGTCACTCCGTAAATTATCCTTGTTATCGTTTTTACCCGCTCGGGACGAGCAGTAACTAAGCTTGGGGATGCCGATACGTCTCCAACGTATCGATAATTTCTTGTGTTCCATGCCACATTATTGATGTTATCTACATGTTTTATGCACACTTTATGTCATATTCGTGCATTTTCTGGAACTAACCTATTAACAAGATGCCGAAGTGCCAGCTCTCGTTTTCTCGCTGTTTTTGGTTTCAGTAAATCCTAGTAACGAAATATTCTCGGAATCGGACGAAATCAACGCCAAAGATCTTAGAATCCACGTAAGCATCCAGAACACACGAGAGGGACCGCAGGGGGGCACGAGCCCACCACACCATAGCTCGGCGCGGCCTAGGGGGCCCGCGCCCCTAGGGTTTGGCCAGCCCTTCGACCCCCCGGCGCCGCCTCTTCGCCTATAAGAAGCCCCCGGATCGAAAACCCGATACCAATTGACGAAACCCACGAAACCTGCCGGAGCCGCCGCCATCGCGAAGCCAAGATCCGGGGGACAGGATCTCTGTTCCGGCACCCTGCCGGAGCGGGGAAGTGCCCCCGGAAGGCTTCTCCATCGACACCGCTGCCATCTCCACCGCCATCTTCATCACCGCCGCTCGCTCCCATGAGGAGGGAGTAGTTCTCCATCGAGGCTCTGGGCCGTACCGGTAGCTATGTGGTTCATCTCTCTTCCATGTACTTCAATACAATGATCTCATTGAGATTCATATGAGTTTGTATCACTACTATCTATGTGCTACTCTAGTGATGTGTTATTAAAGTAGTTTTATTCCTCCTACACGTGTGTAAAGGTGACAGATGCGTGCACCGTGTTAGTACTTGGTTTATGCTATGATCATGATCTCTTGGAGATTGCGAAGTTAACTATTGCTATGATAATATTGATGTGATCTATTCCTCCTACATATGCATGAAGGTGACAAGCGTGCATGCTATGCTAGTACTTGGTTTAGTCTGTTGATCTATCTTACACTAAAGGTTACTAAAATATGAGCATTATTGTGGAGCTTGTTAACTCCGGCATTGAGGATTCGTGTAATCCTACGCAATGTGTTCATCATCCAACAAAAGTGTAGAGTATGCATTTATCTGTTCTGTTATGTGATCAATGTTGAGAGTGTCCACTAGTGAAAGTCTAATCCCTAGGCCTTGTTCCTAAATACCGCTGAGTTACTACCGCTTGTTTACTCGTTTTACCGTGTTACTACCGCCGCAATATTACCACCATCAACTACACGCCAGCAAGCACTTTTCTCGGCACCGTTGCTACTGCTCATACTTATTTATACCACCTCGTATTTCACTATCTCTTCGCCGAACTAGTGCACCTATTAGGTGTGTTGGGGACACAAGAGACTTCTTGCTTTGTGGTTGCGGTGGTTGCATGAGAGGGATATCTTTGACCTCTTCCTCCCTGAGTTCGATAAACCTTGGGTATCCACTTAAGGGAAACTTGCTGCTGTTCTACAAACCTCTGCACTTGGAGGCCCAACACTGTCTACAGGAAAGGAGGGGGAACGTAGACATCAATCCGCGTCAAGCAGGCGTCGAGCAGACCTCAGTCGACAATCAGGAACTTCGGGAGATAGTCACAGAGAAGCTCGGAGGAGGGCAATATCTCGGCTGCAAAATATACCTGAAGCAGAGAGAGGCAACATAATTCAAAATCTCGACATGTCTTTCATGTCGATTGATACAAGGGGAAACATCATCCCGAAAACGCCAGAAGCAGGATACATGGCAACGCAAGCTTACATCCTCGCGTCTATACCACCCCCTGGAGACCCGAGAGAACCATTATTCAATATGGCAATGGCTGGAGTTGGAGTCATGGGAACAGCATTCACAACTACACCTCCCGAAGGAACTGCAAGGCAAAATAGTCCACGACCTACCGCCGCAAGTGCAAGATCCACCAAGTGGGGCAAGAGATACGGCAGCTCAAGCAAGGGTAGACAGAGCGCGGCAAGAAAGAAGAGAACATTGGCATTCACCAGAAGTTGCCGATGAAGATCTGTGCGGGCTTCCGTGCTTTACAAGACGAGTCCGAAAAACTCGAGTGCCAAAAGGGTTTAAGATACCCGAGAATTTCAAAAAATTCGATGGCTTGCAGGATCCCGAGGATTGGCTCGTCGATTATCTCGAGATGGTGAAACTGGTAGGAGGAACCAGAGCAACAGCCATGCAAAGTATGCAAGTCCACCTGAGTGGTGCCGCGAGATCTTGGATAAAGAAACTCCCCCTAGGTTCCATCGACAGCTGGGATAGTTTTGAAGATATTTTCGTGAGAAATTTCCGATCCACCTGCAAGAAACCTGCGTCATTGGAAGAGTTAAGGGCGTGCCGACAGAAACATGACGAGTCGATGAGAAAATATATATAGAGATGGAACATTATCAAAAACTCGGCAGAAGATATATCTGACGAGAGGGCAATAGACGCGTTCGTGGCAGGAATTCGACGAGCAGATTTTGTCGAGGACCTAGGAAGAACCAACCCAAGAACAATATCAGCACTGATGGAGATAGCCAACAAGTGGGCAGATGGAGAAGACGCAATATGTAACAAGCGACACAGGTCGCCAGAAGAGGACCGTGGTCGAAATTTTCAAAATAGAAGGCGATTTTCCCACCAGTTCTACAACAACGACGCTCCCGGCCACATATCGGCTGGTTTCCGAGGAAATTCTGGAGGAAATAGTCGAGATGACTACCAAAGGAGTAATGAGCAACAAGGTGACAATAGAGGTGACTCTCGCGGTCACAGGCAAAATAGTGGACCAAGGTTTCAAAGACCCTATGTGTCCCCCGAGGAGATGATGAACGGACCGTGTCAGATGCACTTTTTTCTCGATAACAACGGAAAGAGACAATCAGGACATCTCCAAAAAGACTGCCGCAACTTTCGTGCAATGTTGCGAGCGAGCAGGAATTGCAAATGCCCAAGCAACGAATAGAAATCATCGGGGACCAAGGAGTGAGATACATCTCCCACCTCCTCCCGCAATTACGGACGAAAATCGGCACCAGCTCGTAATAGCGGCAGCACCACAACCACCTCCGTACGTTGATCCTAATTCTAATGGCGCAGTCTTGATGATTCAGAAAGCGAGGCCATCTAACAGGGCGCAGAAAGTAATTTCGCGGCAAGTATTCATGGCAGAAAAAATGCCTCCACCAACGGTCGACTACCTAAATTGGTCGGGGCAAGATATCGGCTTCACAATTGCGAGATCACCCGCAGCAGGTTCCTCGACCTGGGCAATCTGCACTCATCTTACCCGCAGTAATTGCTGGTTTCGACGTGTCGAGAGTTTTCATAGATGGCGGCAGCAGCTTGAACCTCATGTACGCAGATACATTAAGGAAGATGAACATATCCCTAGCAAATTTAGCACCAACCGACACACGTTTCCATGGGATCACGCCAGAGAAACCAAGTTATCCGCTGGGCAAGATCAACCTCGACGTACAGTTTGGGACCCGAGAAAACTACAGGATAGAGAAATTGGAGTTTGAAGTCGTGGATTTCCCGTCGCAATATCATGCTTTGTTGGGACGACCAGCGTATGCCAGGTTTATGGCGGTACCTCATTACATGTATTTACTGTGGAGGTTGCCTGGACCTAAAGGACCAATCACAGTCAAAGGAAGCTTTGCGTTAGCTGATAAATGCGACAGAGATTTTCATCAATTATCAGAAACCTTCGGGATGCAAGCAGAATATATGGCGCCAAGGCAAACTGATTATGATGTTTTGCCGCACACAGGGAGGCCGCTCAGTGGAGCCAACTTTCAACACCGCTAAGGATTCAAAAGAGGTGCGGATCCACCCGACGGACCCCAAGAAAACGACATCCATTGCAACAAACATGGATATCGCATAGGAAAGCGCGCTCGTCGAGTTCCTCCGTGAGCACCGGAAAACTTCGCATGGTGTCCAGCCGACATGCCAGGAGTACCCAGGGAACTTGCCGAGCACCACCTCAATTTGGATCCTCTCGCACGACCAATCAAACAACCTTTGCGGCGTTTTTCGGAACCAAACCGCAAAGCTATGCTATCAGAAATAGATCGACTTAAGGATGCTGGTTTTATCAAAGAAATATCTACGAAGCCACGTGGGTAGCTAACCCAGTTGATGGTGCCGAAGAAACACACGAAAGTCCTTCGCATGTGTGTCGACTTTACGTGTCTCAATAAACATTGTCCTAAGGATCACTTTCCCCTCCCAAGGATCGATCAAATTATCGACTCCACTGGCAGATGCGAACGTCTTTCCTTCTTGGATGCATACTCCGGTTATAACCAGATCAGATTAAAAGAAGATGATGAGGCCAAGACAGCGTTCATAACACCTTACGGCGTGTTTTGTTACAAAACAATGCCCTTTGGTTTAAAAAACGCGGGAGCAACATATCACGGATGATGCAGAAGTGCCTTGCAACACAGATTGGGAAAAATGTACAAGTCTACATCGATGATGTCGTGATAACATCAAAGAAAGGGTCAACACTGATCGAAGATTTGAAGGAAACCTTCGACAACCTCGACAAATTTTGCCTTAAGTTGAACCCGACAAAATGTTCCTTTGGCGTTCCTGCGGGAGAACTTCTCGGGTTCTTATTATCAGCAAGAGGGATTGAAGCTAATCCCGAAAAATACAGGCCATCGTAACTATGAGGAAGCCAACAAAATTGAAAGAAATACAACAGCTGACGGTGCAAGTCGCAGCTTTAAGCAGATTTGTCGCCAGGCTAGGAGAAAAAGCGTTGCCGTTCTATGGACTGATCAAACAGGGGGAGAAGTTTCAATGGAACGAGGAAGCAGATAGGGCCTTCGAGAACCTCAAGCGCGCAATTTCGACACCACCAATTTTGGTAGCGCCTAACGAGAAAGAGCCTCTCCTACTATACATTGCAGCCACACCCCAAGTGGTTAGCACAGCTTTAGTAGTCGAAAGAGAGGAAGAAGGAAAGCTCCATGGAGTTCAGAGGCTAGTATATTTCATCAGTGAAGTACTGTCGCCTTCAAAACAGCGGTACCCTCAGTACCAGAAACTGGCGTATGGGGTATTCACGACAGCAAGAAAACCGCGACACTATTTTTCGGCGCACCCGATAATAGTGGTCAATGAAGCTCCTTTGTCAAACATATTGAACAACCCGTGAAGTTACGGGTCGTGTCTCCCTTTGGGGAATAGAACTTTCCCCTCGGGACATCACGTATGAAAAAAGAAAGGCAATAAAATCGCAGGTCTTACCGCATTTCATCGCGAGTGGATGGAGTTACAAAACACGGGCCCTCCAGTATTTATCGAGAACCTGGACTATGAACTTTGACGGGTCCAAAAGGTTAGAAGGCGCCTGGAGCAGGCGTGATATTGGTATCACCTCGAAGGCGACAAGCTGAAGTATGTCTTGCGGATGACTTTCCCAAACGCGTCTAACAACGAAGCGTAATATGAAGCTCTCATACACGGGATGAAGATGGCAAAGGCTTGCGGTGCAACCCGACCGAAAATTTTCGGCGACTCACAGTTGGTAGCACAACAAGTTATGAACCAATGTGATGCAGTCAACGAGAGCATGATAGCATACAAGGAGATGTATAATGAGCTGGAAAAACTGTTTGATGGATGCGAGGTAAACTACATCAGCAGATTGAGCAATGATGAAGCCGATGTCCTTGCAAACATCGGGTCACAATGTCTCGCAATCCCTCCAGGCGTGTTTTGGGAAGAAATAAGCGAGAGATCAACAAAGCCAGTGAAAACAAAGAAGAAGGA
>NC_061511.1:18031221-18098630 GCF_022539505.1 Lolium rigidum | reverse complement strand
GGGGAAGCACAATGCCTTGGGTTTCTTGCTGATCCCCAGCTTCTTCAGCAAGTTGATGTCTTGAGTGGAAATTTTCGATCTTTCCCACTCCGACGACCCAAGATCCGCGGCGGCCATGGAGGATTCCGGTGTGCTGTGCCTTGTTAATCGACGCGGTGGCATCAACAATGGCGCAGGGTTTGCAGCTTGGATGCGAGGAGCTTGAGAGGTTGTGGATCGCAGGAGAAAATTTGCAGATGAGAGAATGAAGGCGGCGCGAGCGGAAGCGCTCAAGGAGGAAGAAGATGATCTTATGTAGGGGTGCGGTGAAACGACGAACCGTTGGATAAGAAAAATGTGTGCCAGATGATAGCCACGTGGCAGCAAGGGTAAAAAGTAATTTAACGTTGGGGAAGTTACGGTGCGTGCGCCAGAAAAAGCGGAGGACGTGTGTCCCCCACTTGCACGACGTGTCAACATAGTGGATCAATTGGGCCCGCAAGGCAGCAGGAGAGAAACTTCTCGCGATTTTTGGACTTATAATCGTGGCTATCGTCAGCAATAACGTCACCTTGGCAGAAAGAAAAGTTCGACTTAACAGTTGTATTAAAAGGCGACAAGCAAAAATATCGGAGAGCCTTTGATCAAATACAAAAGTTTTTGGCCAAATGCTCGGGGGCTACTTTGGAAAAATCAAGAAAGACAAAATAGAAATGGTGTGAGCCTATGATCAAATACAAATATTTGTTCATAGCCTCGGGGGCTACTCCCATCGGGAGCGCCTGTTCGCGCACCCGAGAAATTATAAAACTTCGGCAAAGAAAGAGAATATGGCGGCATAAGGCGTGGAGCCTACAACCAAGCACAAATTCTTGGCTGTAGCCTCGGGGGCTACTCCCATCGGGAACGCTGTTCGCGTGCCCGATGAATTTACAGGAAAAGAACAGAGAGAGAGAAGAAAGAGGAAGCAAATATATTTAGAGTTATACAAATAACTCTGCATATACTCCCATCGGGAAAACAATATAAGTCATCCGTTGACTCAATAAAATGTGCTATTCCAATAGCCGAATAAGCACTCGACAATATATTCTCAGAGCGCCGAAATCGCGAAAAAATCTCTGAATGCCGCAATATTTGCGAAGGTAAGACCCCAGATCCGTTCTGTGCGGCGTGGCGCCGTCTCGACGTCGGTTTGCTACTTTTATCCGTATCAACAGATACGAAGAAAAATCCTAACGGACGCGTTAGGTACCCGATAAATATGACCGGGACTCGACGGAATGGTAAGACCTTAAGCGGCACTCGTCGAAGTTTACACCAGTATCCCGAGATCATGTCCAGGGACGTGATTTTGAAGTAGGTTTTTGCGGATTGCCACTAGAGCAGCTTAACTAGTACCCGATCCGTCGGATGAACTAGCCCCAATTACCATTATCCCCGTACAATATAGAAATTTATATGAAGAAATACAGAAAAGTGTAAGTTGTCGAGTAAAAATAAACGAGTGGAGATTTTCCCCGACTCTACGATTCAAGCAAAATCTCGGGGCTACCGACATAGGCATCCCAAATGGGCCCGTCGAAGATAGTACCCGGGGTTTATTGAAGGCCCATTACCCGAAGAATAAGAAGACTCGGAAGCCCAAGATAATATTAAGGAAAGCTAGAGTTGTAATAGAAAGTCTTATTTGTAAATCTTACGGGATGAGTTAGAAACCTTCCCGGACTTTGTAACTTGTACAACACGAATCCCTCGGCTCCGCCTCCTATATAAGGGGGAGTCGAGGGACGCAGAGATCATCGAATCATTGTTTACAAACCCTAGTTTTCATATTCGTCGAGTACTTTTCGGCTAAAACCTTCGAGATCTACTTGCCCTCTACATCCAACTAAACCCAAGTCTACAATCTGTAGGCATTGACAAGTTAATCCCTTGTCACCAAGCATGGGAGAGAATGAAATCTTTGGTAAATAATTGCTCTACCCATGGACTAACTACTTGGATGATCATCCAAACCTTTTATGCAGGATTAAATTTTTCTTCAAGGAACCTATTGGATTCAGTCATTGGAGGTACTTTTATGTCCATCACTTTGGGTGCTGCAACAAAGCTTCTTGATGATATGATGATCAACTACTCTGAATGGCACACTCAAAGGACTCCTCAAGGTAAGAAGGTAAATTCTGTTGAAGAAACCTCCTCCTTGAGTGATAAGATTGATGTTATTATGTCTATGCTTGTTAATGGTAGATCTAATGTTGATCCTAATAATGTTCCTTTAGCTTCATTGGTTGCTCAAGAAGAGCATGTTGATGTGAACTTCATTAAAAGTAATAATTTCAACAACAATGCTTATAGGAATAATTTTGGTAACAACTATAGGCCATATCCCTCTAATAATGGTTATGGTTATGGTAATTCTTACAACAATAGTAGGAGTGCACCCTCTGGTCTTGAAGTCATGCTTAAAGAATTTACTAGTACACAAACTGCTTTTAACAAATCTGTTGAAGAAAAGCTTGGTAAAATTGATGTTCTTGCTTCTAAGGTTGATAGTCTTGCTGCTGATGTTGATCTTTTAAAATTGAAAGTTATGCCTAATGAAGATAAAGATATTAAGTCATTTGCTACAGCAAACTCTATCCAAGTTCGAATTAATGATAATATTAGAATGATGGTTGAATTGCATGCTAGGTGGGAAAGAGAAGAATAACTTGCTAAAGAGAATAATGTAGCTAAAGTTTGGACTATTACCACCACTAGTAATGTTGATGCTTCACATGTTGCTAAACCTCCTACTATCAATGGTAAAATAATTGGTGTTGGCAATGTTTCTACTTCTAATACAAAGCATTTAAATTTGCCTGAAACTGCTGAAACTGTTTGTGATAAAAGTGCTGAAATTTTTCAGAGTATTGGGGACAATGATCCCATTGCTTTAGATCATAATGGTTTTGATTTTGATAATTGTCATATCTCTGAATTTATTAAGTTCTTGCAAAAACTTGCTAGAAGTCCTAATGCTAGTGCTATAAACTTGGCCTTTACAAAACATATTACAAATGCTCTCATTAAAGCTAGAGAAGAGGAATTAAAACTTGAAGCTTCTATTCCTAGGAAGTTAGAAGATGGTTGGGAGCCCATCATTAAAATGAAGCTCAATGATTTTGATTGTAATGCTTCATGTGATCTTGGTGCAAGTATTTCTGTTATGCCTAAGAAACTCTATGATATGCTTGACTTGCCACCATTGAAATATTGTTATTTGGATGTTAATCTTGCTGATAATTCTATAAAGAAACCTTTGGGGAGGATTGACAATGTTCACATTACGGTTAACAATAACCTTGTTCCCGTTGATTTTTGTTGTCTTGGATATTGAATGCAATGCATCTTGTCCTATTATTTTGGGAAGACCCTTTCTTCGAACTGTTGGTGCTATTATTGATATGAAAGAAGGAAATATTAAATATCAATTCCCTCTTAAGAAAGGTATGGAACACTTCCCTAGAAAGAGAATGAATTTGCCTTTTTTATTCTATTATTAGAACAAATTATGATGTTGATGCTTCTTCTCTTGATATTACTTGATTTGCACTTTCTGCGCCTAGCTGAAAAGCGTTAAAGAAAAGCACTTCTTGGGAGATAACCCATGTTTTTATTTTGCTACTGTTTTGTTGTGTCTTGGAAGTTGTTACTACTGTAGCAACCTCTCTTTATCATGTTTATTTCGTTTTTGTGCCAAGTAAAGTCTTTGATAGTAAAGTTGATACTAGATTTGGATTTCTGCGCAGAAACAGATTTTTAGCTGTCACGAATTTGAGTTGATCTCTCTGTAGGAAACTCTTAAAATCTTGAAAAAAATTCATGCATGATCCTCAGATATGTACGCAACTTTCGTTCAACCGGAGCTTTTCCATCTGATCATGTTAAGTGCCTCGAAAAAATTCGTCTTTACGGACTGTTCTGTTTTGACAGCTTCTGCCTTTTATTTCGCATTGCCTCTTTTACTGTGTTGAGTGGATTTCTTTGCTCCATTAAATTTCAGTAGCCTTGGGTAATGTCCAGAAGTGTTGGGAATGATTGTGTCCTCGCTGAACATGTGAATTTTTGATTATGCACTAACCCTCTAATGAGATTGTTTTGAGTCTGGTGTGAAGGAAGTTTTCAAGGATCAAGAGAGGAGGATGATATAATATGATCAAGAAGAGTGAAAAGTATAAGCTTGGGGATGCCCCCGTGGTTCATCCCTGCATATTTCAAGAAGACTCAAGCGTCTAAGCTTGGGGATGCCTTGGGCATCCCCTTCTTCATCAACAACTTATCAGGTCACCTCTAGTGAAACTATATTTTTATTCCGTCACATCTTATGTACTTTACTTGGAGCGTCTGTTTGTTTTTTTTATGTTTGAATAAAATCGGATCCTAGCATTCATTTTGTGGGAGAAAGACACGATCCGCCTTTTCATATTGAACACTGTTGTTCTTAGTTTTACTTTTAATGTTCATGGCGAAAGTTGAAAGCTGCTTCATTTATTGCTATTTGGTTGGAAACAGAAAATGCTTCATGTGGTAATTGGTATATTATCTTGAATAATTTGATACTTGGCAATTGTTTTGAGCTCTCAAGTAGATCATGTTTAAGCTCTTGCATCATGTGGTTTAAACCTATTAGTGGAGAACTACCGTAGAGCTTGTTGAAATTTGGTTTGCATGATTGGTCTCTCTAAAGTCTAGATATTTTCTGGTGAAAGTGTTTGAGCAACAAGGAAGACAGTGTAGAGTCTTATAATGCTTGCAATATGTTCTTATGTAAGTTTTGCTGTACCGGTTCATACTTGTGTTTGCTTCAAACAACCTTGCTAGCCAAAGCCTTGTACTGAGAGGGAATGCTTCTCGTACATCCAAAACCTTGAGCCAAAACTTATGTTATTTGTGTCCACCATAACTACCTACTATGTGGTATTTTTCTGCCATTCCAAAGTAAATTGCTTGCGTGCTACCTTTAAAAGATTTCATTCCTTGTCTTTGCAATACATAGCTCATGGGAAAGTAGCCTAAAAACTATTGTGGTAAAGAATATGTCGCTTATGTATCTTAGTTCTTATAAGTTGCTTGTTGAGCGGTAACCATGTTTCTGGGGACGCCATCAACCTGTTACACCTTTGTTGAATATCATGTGAGTTGCTATGCATGTTCGTCTTGTCTGAAGTAAGGGAGATTTGCCATTAGTTAAATGGTTTGAGTATGCATATTGTTAGAGAAGAACATTGGGCCGCCAACCAAATCCATGTATCATGGTGGAAGTTTCAGCTTGGACATTAATCCTCAATCTCTTATGAGAATATTATCTGTTGTTGAATGCTTAAAGCATAAAAGAGGAGTCCATTATCTGTTTTCTATGTTATCCCGGTATGGATGTCCACAAGTTGAGATCTATCAAAATTGAGAAATCAAATGCGATCTATCTCCTTGGACCTTTGTACAGGTGGCATAGAGGTACCCCTTTGTGACACTTGGTTGAAACATATATGTAATGCAATGATAATCCATGGAAATCTGAGCTAATTAGGACAAGGTGCGGGCACTATTAGTATTCGATGCATGAGGCTTGCAACTTATAGGAGGTTTTATGCATAACACATATGAATTATTACTACCGTTGACAAAATTGTTTCCATGTTTTCAAAATAAAAAGCTCTAGCACATGAGTAATCCTTGCTTCCCTCTGCGAAGGGCCTTTATTTTACTTTATGTTGAGTCAGTTTACCTACTTCTTTCTATCTTAGAAGCAAACACTTGTGTCAACTGTGTGCATTGATTCTTACATACTTGCTTATTTGCACTCATCATATTAATTTGTGTTGACAGTTATCCATGAGATATACATGTTGAAAGTTGAAAGCAACTGCTGAAACTTAAATCTTCCTTTGTGTTGCTTCAAAACCTTCTATTAAGAATCTATTGCTTTATGAGTTAACTCTTATGCAAGACTTATTGATGCTTGTCTTGAAAGTACTATTCATGAAAAGTCTTTGCTATATGATTCTGTTGTTTAGTCATTATCTATTTGTTAACAAACTATAGACCACTGCTTTGAATCACTTCATTCATCTCATATGGTTTATAATAGTATTGATCAAGATTATGATAGTAGCATGTCACTTTAGAAATTATCCTTGTTATCGTTTACCTACTCGAGGGCGAGTAGGAACTAAGCTAGGGGATGCTTGATACGTCTCAAACGTATCTATAGTTTCTTATGTTCCATGCTAGTTTTATGACAATACTCACATGTTTTATATACACTTTACATCATTTTGATGCATTTTCCGGTACTAACCTATTAACAAGATGCCGAAGCGCCAGTTCCTGTTTTCTGCTGTTTTTGGTTTCAGAAATCCTACACAGGAAATATTCTCGGAATTGGACGAAACAAAAGCCCACAGTCCTGTTTTCCACGGAGCCTTGCAGAACACCGAAGAGGAGACGAAGAGGGGCAACGAGGCGGCCACACCATAGGGGGCGTGGCCCCACCCCTGGCCGCGCCGCCATATGGGGTGGGCCCCTCGGGCGTCCCCCGACTCTGCCCCTTCGCCTATATAATCCTTCCGTCGCGAAAACCCTAGTACCGAGAGCCACGATACGAGAAAAGTTACTGAGACGCCGCCGCCGTCAACCCTACCTCGGGGGGGGGGGGGGCAGAAGATCGCCTCCGGCACCCTGCCGGAGAGGGGAATCATCACCGGAGGGCTCTACATCACCATGCCCGCCTCCGGACTGATGCGTGAGTAGTTCATCCTTGGACTATGGGTCCATAGCAGTAGCTAGATGGTTGTCTTCTCCTCTTGTGCTATCATGTTTAGATCTTGTGAGTTGCCTATCATGATCAAGATCATCTATTTGTAATTCTACATGTTGTGTTTGTTGGGATCCGATGAATATGGAATACTATGTCAAGTTGATTATCGATCTATCATATGTGTGTTGTGTTTGCTAGTAGAGGCTCTGGCCAAGTTGATACTTGTGACTCCAAGAGGGAGTATTTATGCTCGATAGTGGGTTCATGCCTCCATTGAATCTGGGACAGTGACAGAAAGTTCTAAGGTTGTGGATGTGCTGTTGCCACTAGGGATAAAACATCAATGCTTTGTCTAAGGATATTTGTATTGTTTACATTACGCACGTATTTAATGCAATTGTCCGTTGTTTGCAACTTAATACCGGAAGGGGTGCGGATGCTAACCCGAAGGTGTACTTTTTAGGCATAGATGCATGCTGGATAGCGGTCTATGTTCTTTGTCGTAATGCCCTAAGTAAATCTCATAGTAGTCATCATGATATGTATGTGCATTGTTATGCCCTCTCTATTTGTCAATTGCCCAACTGTTTTGTTCACCCAACATGTTATTTATCTTATTGGAGAGACACCACTAGTGAACTGTGGACCCCGGTCCATTCTTTTACATCTGAAATACAACTTACTGCAATCATTGTTCTCTGTTGTTCTTTGCAAGCAAATATCATTCTCCACACCATACGTTTAATCCTTTGTTTACAGCAAGCCGGTGAGATTGACAACCTCACTGTGAAGTTGGGGCAAAGTATTTTGATTGTGTTGTGCAGGTTCCACGTTGGCGCCGGAATCCCTGGTGTTGCGCCGCACTACACTCCTTCACCAACAACCTTCACGTGGCCTTCATCTCCTACTGGTTCGATAACCTTGGTTTCTTACTGAGGGAAAAACTTGCTGCTGTACGCATCACACCTTCCTCTTGGGGTTCCCAACGGACGTGTGCTTCACGCGCCATCAGGCAGCCTCACGGTGGCGGAGGCGTGGGCG
Organism: Lolium rigidum; assembly: GCF_022539505.1. Taxonomy (NCBI): domain Eukaryota; kingdom Viridiplantae; phylum Streptophyta; class Magnoliopsida; order Poales; family Poaceae; genus Lolium; species Lolium rigidum. Next base: position 18,090,805 of record NC_061511.1, on the reverse strand, counting down.
ATGTACCAGGCACGGTACCCTGTCCTGCCGGACATGCGCCTGCCAAGCAACAACGGCTAGAGGATGGCCGTCAATGGGGTCGGCGTCCCGCCGTCGTCATGAACCGAACGCTGGAGGGACACGATCAGAACCCAACGTGCTCGCCTCAGCGCCGAGGAGCGAGCCGATCCCACCTGCCCTCCCCCCGATAACGACGACTGGTGGGAGGACTTCTTCTAGGCGCATCATGACGCCGAGATGAACAACACCGACGGCCTTGTCGACCGGAGGAACACTTGGAACAATGAGGGGCGCATCCGTTTCTGGAGCGTTCCCAGGCGCACCCTACCGCATCGTCGACGGCATCTTCAGGGGCGCCACAAGGCTGGAGATGCCACCTTCCCCGCCACCATCTCCTTCGGCCGCACTGCGCGGGCAACCGAGGAGGACGTACTCGTCCTCCTCGAACTCTTCTTATTCGAGGCCGGCACGATCAACACCTTCCTCGCACCGCCCCATGCCGTACAGCGTGCCAAAGCGTGAGGTGAAAGAAGAGCCGGAGTACGTGATGTCAGCGGCGAGTCAGAGGCGCGGCGGCAGTAGCGTCAACATCCGCGAACCAGCGCGTCAACAGCATAGGCGCGTCGGCGGCGCCCTCCTCGTTCTGAAGCCGGAGGTGAAGGAGGAGCAGGACGACGAAGAAGCCGCGACGACCGCGCGAGTGGCGGAGTACAAGCAGCAACAGCGACGACCCCGAGGACTGCCCAGGGTTGCACGCGGCGTTCATGGCATCGTTGAACGACAATGACGCCTGGAGGGGCAACCTAGACACGGTGATCGCAATGTCCATCCGTGACGTTGGGATGCCGCTCGTCGACCTCACCAACGACGGCCAAGCTAGGCCAAGCGGCACGGTGAAGTACGAGCCCGTCGATGAGCCCGACGAGCGCGGCAAGCAGGACGCCGTCGTCGACGATATGTATAACTTCCACCTGTACTACGACCCCTCTGGCCACCGCAAGTACAACTAGATTCGGGTTTAGGTTTAAATTTCATCGAATTTCGTTTGAATCTATGAAATATATAGCAAGTTTGAATAAATTTAACTATTTTTATTAAATTTTAAAAATCTCAAATTCTGTTTCGGGGACACGGCTGGAAAGCGACGGCCCCAAACGCAGTACGCGTCCTCCAAACGCTAAATCCAGCACGCTTTCGGGATCGCTTTAGGGACGCGACTGGAGATGCTCTAAGCCAAAACCTCTCGGTTCGTGCTTGTGATGTACATGAAAAACGCACGTCCCCTAAAAAACTAAAAAAAAACTTGTGTACATCTACCTTTTTTCCATCGATCTATTAACAATCATCAAAACACTTCTAAAAATAAGTGAGGAGAACGTATTCAAACTTGGTGATTGTTATCACCTTATCGGTTAGTCTTGGAAAACAGTGGTGGGCTATGTAAGAGTATCTCCACGCGCATTCCCCAAAAGGATTTAGGGCGCGTCGGACAAAAAATCGTTTCCAGCCGCGCGTCACAAAGCCTCTTTCCATTCGGCACGGCCCAATACGGTGACCGGCGTCTCGAGCCCATCCCTGCTACATAGGGGACGCTCCGGGCGCGCCGGATGATACATCTCAAACGTATCTATAATTTCTTATGTTCCATGCTAGTTTTATGACAATACCTACATGTTTTGTTCACACTTTATATCGTTTTGATGCGTTTTCCGGAACTAACCTATTGACGAGATGCCGAAGGGCCAGTTGCTATTTTCTGCTGTTTTTGGTTTCAGAAATCCTAGTAAGGAAATATTCTCGGAATCAGACGAAATCAACGCCCAGCATCTTAGAATTCCACGAAGCTTCCAGAACACCCGAGAGCCACCAGAGGAGAGCCACAGGGGGCCCACACATGGGGCTGGCGCGGCCCAAGGGGGGCGCGCCCCCTATTGTGTGGCGGCTCCGTACCCCCTCCGACTCCGCCTCTTCGCCTATAAGAAGCTCCCTGACCTAAATCTCCGATACGGAAAAGCCACGGTACGAGAAACCTTCCAGAGCCGCCGCCATCGCGAAGCAAAGATCTGGGGGACACGAGTCTCTGTTCCGACACGCCGCCGGGACGGGGAAGTGCCCCCGGAAGGCATCTCCATCGACACCACCGCCATCTTCATCACCGCTGCTGTCTCCCATGAGGAGGGAGTAGTTCTCCATCGAGGCTAAGGGCTGTACCGTTAGCTATGTGGTTAATCTCTCTCCTATGTACTTCAATACAATGATCTCATGAGATGCCTTACATGATTGAGATTCATATGAGTTTTGTATCACTATTCATCTATGTGCTACTCTTGTGATGTTATTAAAGTAGTCTATTCCTCCTTCACGGTGTAATGGTGACAGTGTGTGCATCGTGTAGTACTTGGCGTAGGTTATGATCATAATCTCTTGTAGGTTATGGAGTTAATTATTACTATGATAGTATTGATGTGATTCATTCCCCCTTCATAGTGTAAAGGTGACAGTGTGTATGCTATGTTAGTACTCGGTTTAAATTGCAAAGATCTATTATGCTCTAAAGGTTACTTAAATATGAATGCCGAATGTTGTGGAGCTTGTTAACTCCGGCATTGAGGTGCTCTTGTAGCCCTACACAACGAATGGTGTTCATTATCAAACAAGAGTATATGTAGCACAAAGGAAGAGAACTTATTTATTATGTGATCAATGTTGAGAGTGTCCACTAGTGAAAGTACGATCCCTAGGCCTTGTTTCCAAATACTGCAATCATCGCTTGTTTACTGTTTTACTGCATATTTGCTTCCTGCAATATTACTACCATCAACTGCACGCCAGCAAGCACTTTTCTGGCGCCGTTACTACTGCTCATATTCATTCATATTACTTGTATTTCACTATCTCTACGCCGAACTAGTGCACCTATACATTTGACAAGTGTATTAGGTGTGTTGGGGACACAAGAGACTTCTTGTATCGTGATTGCAGGGTTGCTTGAGAGGGATATCTTTGACCTCTTCCTCCCTGAGTTCGATAAACCTTGGGTGATCCACTTAAGGGAAACTTGCTGCTGTTCTACAAACCTCTGCTCTTGGAGGCCCAACACTGTCTACAAGAATAGAAGCGCCCGTAGACATAAAGCACTTTTCTGGCGCCGTTGCCGGGGAGGAAAGGTAAAAGGCACTCATACTCCGGTCCCAGGTAACTAAGTACTTTTCTGTTGCCGTTGTGTGTGTGCTCGAAGATATTTCCTTTAGATCCTGCAATTGCATCTTTTTGTTTCTTGTTTTCACTAGTTAGGCTTAATGGAAAACAACAACACAATGAGAGATCTTTATGAACTTTATCTTGATTTAGGACAATATGTGTTTGAAGAGAGAATTAAAAAACCCATGGAACTTTATATGCATGCTAATGGGAATATTATTAGTATGAATGCTTTGAACACCATTGTTGCTAATGCTATGGAAAATTCTAAGCTTGGGGAGGTCGGTTTTGATGAAAATGATCTATTTAGTCCTCCGGGTATTGAGGAGAAAGTTTATGTTGATTATGATATGCCTCCTATTTATGATGATTATAATGATAGTGGTTGGAAACAGAAAATGCTGCATGTGGTAAATGGTATAATGTCTTGAGTAATTTGATACTTGGCAATTGTTGTGCTCATATAGATCATGTTTAAGCTCTTGCATCATGTACTTTGCACCTATTAATGAAGAACTACATAGAACTTGTTAAAATTTGGTTTGCATGATTGCTCTCTAGAGTCTAGATATTTTCTGGTTAAGGTGTTTGAACAACAAGGAAGACGATGTAAAGTCTTATAATGCTTACAATATGTTCATATGTGAGTCTTGCTGCACCGTTTTATACTGAGTTTGCTTCAAACAACCTTGCTAGCCTAGCCTTGTATTGAGAGGAATTCTTCTCGTGCATCCAAATCCTTGAGCCAAAAACTATATCATTTGTGTCCACCATACCTACCTACTACATGGTATTTCTCTGCCATTTCAAGCAAATACTTCACGTGCTACCTTTAAACAATTCAAAATCTATTATCTCTTATTTGTGTCAATGTTTTATAGCTCATGAGGAAGTATGTGGTGTTTTATCTTTCGATCTTATCATTTACTTCTGACAGACTTTCACAATGGACTAGTGGCTTCATCCGCTTATCCAATAATTTTGCAAAAAGAGCTGGCGCGGGGTGCCCAGCCCCAATTAATTAACTTGCATTAATAATTCTCTTCACATGCTTTGCCCTGATCTATCAGTAAGCAACTTAATTTTGCAAATAAGACAATCCTCCATGGTATGTGAATGTTGGAAGGCACCCGAGGATTCGGTTAGCCATGGCTTGTGTAAGCAAAAGGTTGGGAGGAGTGTCATCTATAAATAATGAAACTAAAATACATGTGTAAACAAAAGAGAAGAGGGATGATCTACCTTGCTGGTAGAGATAACGTCCTTCATGGGAGCCGCTCTTGAAAGTCTGGTTGATAAGGTAGTTAGAGTACCCATTACCACTCGTTGACAACAACAAACACCTCTCAAAACTTTACTTTTATACTCTCTATATGATTTCAAAACTTAAAAAGCTCTAGCACATGATTTAATCCCTGCTTCCCTCTGCGAAGGGCCATTCTTTTACTTTATGTTGAGTCAGTTTACCTATTCTTTCTATCTTAGAAGCAAACACTTGTGTCAACTCTGTGCATTGATTCTTACATGTTTACCTATTGCACTTGTTATATTGCTTTATGTTGACAACTATCCATGAGATATACATGTTACAAGTTGAAAGCAATTGCTGAAACTTAATCATCCTTTGTGTTGTTTCAAAGCTTTCTACTAAGAATTTATTGCTTTATGAGTTAACTCTTATGCAAGTCTTATTGATGCTTGTCTTGAAAGTATTATTCATGAAAAGTCTTTGCTATATGATTCATTTGTTTACTCATTGTCTTTACCATTGCTTCGAATCGCTGCATTCATCTCATATGCTTTACAATAATGTTGATCAAGATTATGTTGGTAGCATGTCACTTAAGAAATTATCATTGTTATCGTTTACCTACTCGAGTGCGAGTAGGAACTAAGCTTGGGGATGCTTGATACGTCTCAAACGTATCTATAATTTCTTATGTTCCATGCTAGTTTTATGACAATACCTACATGTTTTCTTCACACTTTATATCGTTTTGATGCGTTTTCCGGAACTAACCTATTGACGAGATGCCGAAGGGCCAGTTGCTGTTTTCTGCTGTTTTTGGTTTCAGAAATCCTAGTAAGGAAATATTCTCGGAATCGGACGAAATCAACGTCCAGCATCTTAGAATTCCACGAAGCTTCCAGAACACCCGAGAGCCACCAGAGGAGAGCCACAGGGGGCCCACACATGGGGCTGGCGCGGCCCAAAGGGGGGGCGCGCCCCCCTATTGTGTGGCGGCTCCGTACCCCCTCCGACTCCGCCTCTTCGCCTATAAGAAGCTCCCTGACCTAAATCTTCGATACGGAAAAGCCACGGTACGAGAAACCTTCCAGAGCCGCCGCCATCGCGAAGCCAAGATCCGGGGGACAGGAGTCTCCGTTCCGGCACGCCGCCGGGACGGGGAAGTGCCCCGGAAGGCATCTCCATCGACACCACCACCATCTTCATCACCGCTGCTCGTCTCCCATGAGGAGGGAGTAGTTCTCCATCGAGGCTAAGGGCTGTACCGGTAGCTATGTGGTTAATCTCTCTCCTATGTACTTCAATACAATGATCTCATGAGCTGCCTTACATGATTGAGATTCATATGAGTTTTGTATCACTATTCATCTATGTGCTACTCCTGTGATGTTATTAAAGTAGTCTATTCCTCCTTCACGGTGTAATGGTGACAGTGTGTGCATCGTGTAGTACTTGGCGTAGGTTATGATCATAATCTCTTGTAGGTTATGGAGTTAATTATTACTATGATAGTATTGATGTGATTCATTCCCCCTTCATAGTGTAAAGGTGACAGTGTGTATGCTATGTTAGTACTCGGTTTAAATTGCAAAGATCTATTATGCTCTAAAGGTTACTTAAATATGAATGCCGAATGTTGTGGAGCTTGTTAACTCCGGCATTGAGGTGCTCTTGTAGCCCTACACAACGAATGGTGTTCATTATCAAACAAGAGTATATGTAGCACAAAGGAAGAGAACTTATTTATTATGTGATCAATGTTGAGAGTGTCCACTAGTGAAAGTACGATCCCTAGGCCTTGTTTCCAAATACTGCAATCATCGCTTGTTTACTGTTTTACTGCATCTTTGCTTCCTGCAATATTACTACCATCAACTTCACGCCAGCAAGCACTTTTCTGGCGCCGTTACTACTGCTCATATTCATTCATATTACTTGTATTTCACTATCTCTTCGCCGAACTAGTGCACCTATACATCTGACAAGTGTATTAGGTGTGTTGGGGACACAAGAGACTTCTTGTATCGTGATTGCAGGGTTGCTTGAGAGGGATATCTTTGACCTCTTCCTCCCTGAGTTCGATAAACCTTGGGTGATCCACTTAAGGGAAACTTGCTGCTGTTCTACAAACCTCTGCTCTTGGAGGCCCAACACTGTCTACAAGAATAGAAGCGCCCGTAGACATCACCGGACACAACGATAAGCGAGGCAGGGAATGACGGGACCGACGCGTCAGCGGCACAAAAATAATTCGCCCCCCTCTCCCGCAAAATCGCGCCTCTCCCGCCGCGCATTTCTGCCCTCCCAACATATTTCACCGCCTATCCCGCCGATTCATTTCTCCCTCCCGCCATCGCTACTATGTCCCTCCCGCCGCCGCTACCCTCTCCCCATCCATGGCGCCGCCGACAGGCCCCAAAAAATGGCCAAGAAAGCGGCCACCAAGCCGCTGAGATGAAAGGGCCGAAGGCGCCCTTCGCGAAGCCGCGGAAGGCGTCGGCTGCGAAGAAGAAGTCAGAATGCTGGACCGAGGGTCAGTGGCAGCAAGACTGCCTGCGCCACAAGCTGTCGACGGCGGAGCGGAAGGGACGGAGGGCGATGCAGCTGGAGAAGAGGACGATGGCGGCGCATGCGTAGCAGCACGCGCTGGCCACGTGTATCGCTTCCAACAACGCGAGCCCATGGAGTACGTCGGCGCTGGTGTACATTCTGGGAGTGATGTCTCCGTCGACATTCGGGTTCTACAACGACGGGCCCCTATGGCGCCACTCTCGGGTGTGTGACGTCAAACTTGTCGCCGCGGTACGAGGATACGCTGCCGCATGGCGGCTTCAACCCAAACACCGTGTTCTACTCCTCGGCGTACGACCAAGCGCCCCAACGCGAGCCAGGCCCCGATGCGGACGGCGCCCCGTTCACTGGCCGTAGGGGCCCACTCGAATTCGCGAGTGCCGGTGGTGAGGAGGACGAGGAGGAGGAGGAGGGCGAGGAGGGGGTGGAGGACGACGACAACGAAGAGGATGACGAGGACGCGGGTGCCGCAGAGGATGCAGATGATCTCGTGAACGTTGACGCGGTCGGCGTGAGGAAGAAGAAGGCCTCGGGCACACGAGGCCCCAAGTGGACGGTTCTGGAGGATCAATGTCTCTGCGAGTCGTGGTCGGCGGTGAGCCATGACTCCATCATCGGCGCCAACCAAAAGTACGGGAAGTATTGGCCGAAGATCAGGTTCGATGAGCGCAAGCTAATCAACATCGATTATCGCAAAGTGACAATGAAGAGGAGCCAAAAGGCAATGTCAACGCGATGGGCCATCATCTAGGCGTCGGTAAACATGTTTCATGGGTACCATAACGAGGCCGAGACCAGAGGCGACAGAGGCAGCGACGTCAGCGGCGTGGTACGCCTCTTTCTACGATAATCTTTAGCGCCTACTTTTTGTTCGATGATCTGATTGCGCTTCCTTTGGTTAGTTTGACAAGGCCATGGAGATGTACCGGAAGAATTCGGAAGGCATAAATCTTTCGCGCTGATGCATTGCTATAGTAATCTAAAAAAATGAGAAATGGCGGTTGACGTGTCATTCGTTGTCGAAGGGGAAAGACGTCATTGATCTGGATGCGCCGCTCGCAACATTGGCAGGGTGCCCTATCGGCAACAAGGCTGCCAAGGCCGCCTTGGCCAACGCAGCGGCGACCGAGAAGACGCAGGCGTCGATCACACAGTGCCTCGCCGAGGTCTCCTCGACCTTGCTCTCCCGCGCACAAAAAGACAGACGAAAGGTGGCGGTGCTGCTCAAGAGGCAAGAGGAGAACATGGAGCTCAAGAAACGCAAGGAGGACATGTCCCCGCTGACAGAGTCAACAGCTGGAATGTCTCCCCGGATGCGGGCGGCGTACAACTTCTTCAAAGGCCAGATCCTTGACAACGTCGAAGCCAAAATGGCGGTGGCCGAGGCAGCGGCAGCAACCCCCACCCCCGGAGCAAGAGCCGGCACTAGCAGACGCGTCTGCGACGGCGTCTGCTAGTACACCTGTGTCAGCCTCTGCCTCGGCGTCAGCGGCATCGGCCTCTGCCTCGGCGTCAGCGACGGAGCAGGCACACCGGGCAGATCACGACGAGGTCGTCGTGATCGACGGGCCTACGTTGACTCAGGATGCGCCAACCCCTTCTTTTAATTTACGTCGGTCTGTAATATGATCGCACACCCAGGACTTTGATCGCGGCTACTCTGATCACGCCGATTTCGGCTGGAATGATCTCTTATGAATGCGAACTATTTCGGCTGGAATGATTTGGAGGTGGCGTTTGGGGGATGCGGCTGGGAAGCGACGTCCCCCAAACGCAGCACGAATAAAACACGTCCTCCAAATGCTCGATCCGGCATCGTTTGGGGACGCTTTGGGAAACGTGGCTGAAGAATGCTCTAAAGTGTTACATTTGGTACAAGCATGGTCTCAGCATGACGATGCAACTATATATCCTACTCCCTCGTTGGAAAAAATGGTATGGCCAATGGCTTCCCCAAGCCTAGCATATCCATAGCCTCCGTCAAATGGGTTGGAGTTCACTGCAGCTCACCACTGCCCAGTGTGACGAGCATTGCACAAAATACTGACTCTAGATGATGTCCCTGAAGACCAACATAAGCCCATGGTGTCTTATGACTCTTCCACCATGATTGAATTCCTGATGCCTCCTATGCCAATTTTGTATGGAGCCGCTCTTTGCATGTATTGATATTTTTTTTGGCATGGTCAATACCTTCCTGTCGTGGATATCTATAACTGAATTGTGGATTGACTTACACCGTCTCCATCTGTTTTTATATCACTTCGCGGAAAGTGTGAGCTTATTTGTGTCCTATTGATTCGCAAAATATTTATGTTAGGGTATTATGAGATGCAAAGTACTTTGTCAAACTGGTACTCACGTTCTTGTTGGGTCATTGCCTTTTCAGTACAACACCTTGTTATTTGAGAATTTGTAGCATGGCTACTTATTAATTAAGAACGTGGCTAGACTGCCGAAACAAAAATGTAAGTACGTAGCTCGGCATATATATATGTCACGAAAATGTTGCGAACAATAATTACGAAAACAGGCTCTATATAGGATTTCACACCAAAATATGACACCCCAAATTTTAAGAAACGGAAATGTTGCGAACAATATTTATTAGAATGGCCCCTACACGGGCATCCAACCACCACAGAGTGAAGAAGCACCCACACGCACCTCTCCCACAAGGGACGCGGGCTCCCCACCGTTGCCGCCCCTTCCTCATCCTCGTCCTCCTCGACCTCCTCGTCCCCGCCGCGGTAGATGGACGAGACGGCGCGCAGCACCGCGGGGGGGGGGGGGCAGCGGGAGGTTGCGCGAGAGCAGGTTGAGGGCGCCGATGAGCGTCCTGGCCTGCTCCGCGTGGCCCCCATCGGCCTCCCCAGCCGCGACGGCGGTGTCGGGTGGTGGGGGAGGAGCAGCCGCCTCCACGGACGCCGTCATCGCTAGGGTATTCGCCTCCCGACCGCGCGACGCGGCGGAGGCGAGGCGGCGGGGCGGCAAGGCTGCCTCCCTGGTTCAAATCGGAGCGCAGAGTGGGCTACGTAATGAGCTACATTTCATACAAGCATGTGCAATCACCTCATGAGGATGATGTTTCACAGAAACGAGAACCACGCACCTCAAAAGATCTTCCAAACACATATGGCAATACTAACTCTGTTGATAGACAAACAACACTACGTTGGTCCGAGCGTGGCAATGCACCTATCCGACTTTCTCATCGCAAGGATCGTTATGGCCATTGGCTTCCCCAAGCCTGGCATAACCATAGACTCCTTGAAACAGGTTGGAGTACACTGTGAGTCACTCATACCAGGTGTGACGAGCATTGCACAAAATATTGTCTCTAGATGTTGTTTCTGAAGACCCACATAAGCCCATGATGTGTTATGACTCTTGCACCATGGTTGAATTCCTGATGCCTCTTATGCCAATTTTGTATGAACCGCTCTTTGCATGTATAGACATTTTGTTGGCATGATCAATAGCTTCCTATTCGTGGATATCTATTACTGAATTGTGATCAACTTACACCGTCTCCATCTCTTTTTATATCACTTCGCGGAAAGTGTGAGCTTATTTGTGTCCTATTTATGTTGGGGAATTATGAGGTGCAAAGTACTTTGTCTAACTGGTACTCACGTCCTTGATGGGTCATTGCCTTTTCAGTACAACACCTTGTTATTTGAGAATTTGTACCACTGGGGAGGAGCAGGCGCGGCCGCCTCCACTGACGCTGCCATCGCTAGGGTTTCCGCCTCTGGGCCGCGCGACGCGGCGGAGGCGTGGCGGCGAGGCGGTGAGGCTCCCTCCCCGGTTCAAATCGGAGCGCGGCAACGGTGCTGGGGCTGTACCACTGGGGGATGTGATGTGTTTATGTTTTCGCGCGGGGGTTGGCAGAGAGGATGGATGGGAGGAGAAAGCTTCTTCGGCTTCGATCGATCTGGGAGGTTGGGCTTCGGGTGGGGAATTTCTAGGTTTTCTTCGGGTTTTCTTTCTGCTGCGTCTGGATAATATATGTCAGATCGGGTCGGTTCGGGCCGGGCCGGGCGGTGGGTTCTGATCTGGGTTTGAAGGAACGGACTTGTGGGCCTGAGCCGGGTAGTGCAGGGCCAGCAGTAGGCCAAGCGGTCCGTGCTTGTGCTGTACATGAAAAAACCCACGAAAAAACATGTGTATGTCTATTTTTTCACCGATAATCATCAAAACACAACACAAAGAGTTCTAAAGATAAATGAGCAGACCGTATTCAAACCAACTTGGTGATTGTTATCGCCTTATCTAGGAGTTCCACGTCTAGACGGGATGTTAGTTTTGGAAAACAGTGGTGGGCTATGTAATGAGTTACATTTCATACAAGCACGTACAATCACCTCATGAAGACGATGTTTCACAGAAGCAAGAGCCATGCACCTCAAAAGCTCTTCCAAACACATATGGCCATACTCCCTCTGCGGGGCGGACAAACAGCACTACGTTGGTTGCATCGTGGCGATGCATCTATCCTACTCTCTCGTCAAAAAAGATTGGTGCAGCTATTGGCTTCCCCGAGCCTAACACAGCCATAGCCTCCGTCAAATGGATTGGACTTCATTGCAGGTCAATGCTGCTCAGTGCGACGAGCATTACACAACATGTTGAATCTAGCTGTTGTTCCTGAAGACCCATGTCATGACTCTTGCACGGTGACTGAATTCATGATGCCTCCTATGCCAATTTTGTATGAACCGCTTTATGCATGTACTGAAATTTTGTTGGCATGATCAATAGCTTCCTATTGTGGATATCTATAACTGAGTTGTGGATTAACTTTCACCGTATCCCACTCTTTTTATATCACTTCACGCAATGTGTGAGCTCATTTGTGTCCTATTGATCCGCAAAATATTTATGTTGGGGTATTATGAGATGCAAAGTACTTTGTCCAACTGGTACTCACGTCATTGTTGAGACATTGAAAACTTCAGTACAACACCTTGTTGTGTGAGAATTTGTAGCATGGCTACTTATAATTAAGAACGTAGCTTAGCTACACTGCCGAAACCAAAATGTGATATATATATGTCACGAAAATGTTGCGAACAATAGTTATCAAAACAGGCCATATATAGGATGTCACACCAAATATGACACCCCAGATTCCGTTCTTATTGTAAGAGCATCTTCAAAAGGCGCGCCATATTTCGGCGCTGTAAAAGTCACTGCGTCCGCGCTGTAAAAGTATACCGCGCATTGCGAAATGTTTTCCTCCACCAGAGGCGCTAAATTACGGCGTGAGCACGGCGCAAAAAAGATTCTCCATCGGGCGCTCCTAAATACAGCGCGCGCGCCGGCAAAAAACAAATTGAAACACTACTATGCATTCAACTAGATCAAAATACTCACATAAATCAACAACCAAATGATCTACCATAGTTTAAATATCATGTCGTGGTTCAACAACCACACACAACATATTATAGTTTAATTGGACACAAAGTGTAACACACAATTTGCATATCACAAATGCAAGAGAGAATCTCACGCTTCCTCATATTCCTCCTCTTCAACAATGTCGTCATTCGCAAACGAAGATCAAACATTCATTGCCTCCATGAAAGCCGCGTCATCGACTCTAAATTGCAATAAAATTCATGGCTCTCCAGCAATGTATGCATCTAAACTAAGATATCGATAAAAGAAATGTTCTTTACCTCTCCAGCACTTCATCGAACAGGAAAAATGACAGACAATTGAGGAAACATCATGGATCGCACGTGGAGAAAAACTTCAAAATTTAGCAAAGCCTTAACTCGGGAAAAAGTTTAGTAAAGTAAACATTGTGAGCTGTAGTGAAATTTCCATATCATTTATATTTTTTGCAATTGTTTGAACATTTTGTTGCAAAGTGATTCTTCATCTTCTGTGGATCATCATGCATTTTTTTTATTTTGTTACAAACATTACATGATCTTCTGGTACTTCCCTTGGTTTTTTTATGTTGCCTGGTTTTCCTGGTAATTTTCTTGACAGTCAAATAATGACGAGGAGGCAATGGCCAAAGATAGAACATATATAGTGAATGAAGAGTGACAAAGAGAAGCATGCCTCTTTTTTGACAGAAGAGAGATTGGTGTTACAAGGAGCTGCACAAGGAATATTTTCGCAAACCAGGGCAGGTGGGGCAAGAAGTAAATTCCACAGCCCAATTACCACTGTAACTGCATACTATACTTCACAAATACATAACTAACAGCGATAACAAAAGCAAACTAATCGACACATAAAAGGAAGACGAGCAACTCATCTCACATTTTCATCCAACTCTCAGGCAAAGCACCGCTCATTCCTTACACTAGTCTTATAAGAACTGATATCAGAAAAATTGTAGATATTCTCCGTTCCATGAATCTGAAGTTCCGCAGCCAAAAACAAACCAAACAACCCAAGGAACTGGCATATTTCAAACCTAGACCGCAGGCATGACAGCAGAGATCACACGGATGTGCTCACCCTGGAGCATATACACAAATCATCCCGCCTACACGTGGAACTCCTAAATAAGTATTGTGTTTTTCTAAATTAAGCTATGTGTTTTTTATTCCACCGCATCATCAGAAAACTGTCACACTCAAACAAAAAAAAGTACATAATACCCTATCATCAAATATCACTCGAGTCATAGCCAGCTGTATGTTGCTAGACTTTTAGCCCAGAATACCCAGGTCAATATGTCCTAACCAGGCCAGACGTGTGTTACCGAAGGTGACACGTGGCCTCACAAAATTGGGCCCTACATGCCTGATCGGCCCATTTTACGGCTGAACTAGGCTGGCATGTTGCCAATAGGCCTGGACGGCCCGATTTGGCGTCAATAGAGCGTGAATAAGAAAAATGACCCGAGCCAGAGAAACTTACTAGAACATGCAGCATGAGCATCTCTAGCAGAACTACCCGCGCAAGCTAACGCTCCCAATTGTGCTGCACGCACAACCAACCCAAGGAACTGGCATATTTCAAACCTAGACTAGGAGTTTCCGATTCCGCTGCATCGTGACAAAACCGTCACACTCAAACAAAACAAAAGAACATAATACCCTATCATCAGATATCACTCTAGTCATAGCTAGCTGTATGTTGCGCTAGACTTTTAGCCCAGAATACCCAGGTCAATTGCCCTAACCATGCCTTCAGCAAAGCGAACTAGGAGCATATACCAGCCAGAGAAACTTGCTAGAACACGCAGCGTGGGCATCTCTACGAGAACTAGCCGCGCAAGCTAACGCCGCCAACTGTGTTGCAGGCAGGAACATGAGGTCCAAGTCGTCGAGCCCACAATCCCCAGTACGAGCTACACTAGGATCCATCAATTATTGTGAAACCCTAGGCTAGATAAATCTCGCCAATCCCCCAAACCTAGCGAACCCCTGATAGGCTAGACTGCATTCCAGCATCGGAGCACCAACCAATTGATGTCTACGGGTGCTTCTATTCTTGTAGACAGTGTTGGGCCTCCAAGAGCAGAGGTTTGTAGAACAGCAGCAAGTTTCCCTTAAGTGGATCACTGATGGCGTGTATTTCACACGTTCGTTGGGCAACCCCAAGAGGAAGGTATGATGAGCACAGCAGCAAGTTTTCCCTCAGAAAGAAACCAAGGTTTATCGAACCATGAGGAGCCAAGAAGCACGTTGAAGGTTGATGGCGGCGAGATGTAGTGCGGCGCAACACCAGAGATTCCGGCGCCAACGTGGAACCCGCACAACACAACCAAAGTACTTTGCCCCAACGAAACAAGTGAGGTTGTCAATCTCACCGGCTTGCTGTAACAAAGGATTAACCGTATTGTGTGGAAGATGATTGTTTGCAGAGAAAACAAGTAAAAACAAGTATTGCAGTAGATTGTATTTCAAGAAAGAGAATTGGACCGGGGTCCACAGCTCACTAGAGGTGTCTCTCCCATAAGACGAACAAGCATGTTGGGTGAACAAATTACAGTTGGGCAATTGACAAATAAAGAGAGCATGACAATGCACATACATATCATGATGAGTATAGTGAGATTTAATTGGGCATTACGACAAAGTACATAGACCGCCATCCAACCGCATCTATGCCTAAAAAGTCCACCTTCATGTTATCATCCGAACCCCTTCCAAGTATTAAGTTGCAAAGCAACAGACAATTGCATTAAGTATGGTGCGTAATGTAATCAACAACTACATCCTTAGACATAGCATCAATGTTTTATCCCTAGTGGCAACAAGACAACACAATCTTAGAACTTTCGTCACATCGTCCCGTGTGTCAATGCGGCATGAACCCACTATCGAGCATAAGTACTCCCTCTTGGAGTTAAAAGCATCTACTTGGCCGGAGCATCTACTAATAACGGAGAGCATGCAAGATCTTAAACAACACATAAGCATAACTTTGATAATCAACATAACAAGTATTCTCTATTCATCGGATCCCAACAAACGCAACATATAGAATTACATATAGATGATCTTGATCATGATAGGCAGCTCACAAGATCCGACAATGATAGCACAATGGGGAGAAGACAACCATCTAGCTACTGCTATGGACCCATAGTCCAGGGGTAGACTACTCACTCATCACTCCGGAGGCGACCATGGCGGTGTAGAGTCCTCCGGGAGATGATTCCCCTCTCCGGCAGGGTGCCGGAGGCGATCTCCGGGATCCCCCGAGATGGGATCGGCGGCGACGGCGTCTCGGCAAGGTTTTCCGTATCGTGGCTCTCGGTACTGGGGGTTTCGTCACGGAGGCTTTAGGTAGGCGGAAGGGTAGGTCAAGAGGCGGCACAGGGGGCCCAAACCACAGGGCCGCGCGGCCAGGGGGGGCCGCGCCGCCCTAGGGTTTGGCCACCCTGTGGCCCCTCTTCGTCTTGTCTTCGGTCTTCTGGAAGCTTCGTGTAAAAATAGGCCTCTGGGCCTTTATTTCGTCCAATTCCGAGAATATTTCTTTACTAGGATTTCTGAAACCAAAAACAGCAGAAAACAACGAATCGGCACTTCGGCATCTTGTTAATAGGTTAGTTCCGTAAAATGCACGAATATGACATAAAGTGTGCATAAAACATGTAGATAACATCAATAATGTGGCATGGAACACAAGAAATTATCGATACGTTGGAGACGTATCAGCATCCCCAAGCTTAGTTCTGCTCGTCCCGAGCAGGTAAAACGATAACAAAGATAATTTCTGGAGTGACATGCCATCATAATCTTGATCATACTATTTGTAAAGCATATGTAAAGAGTGCAGCGATCAAAACAATGTGTATGACATGAGTAAACAAGTGAATCATAAAGCAAAGACTTTTCATGAATAGCACTTCAAGACAAGCATCAATAAGTCTTGCATAAGAGTTAACTCATAAAGCAATAATTCAAAGTAAAGGTATTGAAGCAACACAAAAGAAGATTAAGTTTCAGCGGTTGCTTTCAACTTGTAACATGTATATCTCATGGATATTGTCAACATAGAGTAATATAATAAGTGCAATAAGCAAGTATGTAGGAATCAATGCACAAATTCACACAAGTGTTTGCTTCTTGAGGTGGAGAGAAATAGGTGAACTGACTCAACATTGAAAGTAAAAAAATGGTCCTCATAGAGGAAAAGCATCGATTGCTATATTTGTGCTAGAGCTTTGATTTTGAAAACATGAAACAATTTTGTCAACGGTAGTAATAAAGCATATGCATCATGTAAATTATATCTTATAAGTTGCAAGCCTCATGCATAGTGTACTAATAGTGCCCGCACCTTGTCCTAATTAGCTTGGACTACCTGGATTATCACCGCAATACATATGCTTTAACCAAGTTTCACAAAGGGGTACCTATATGCCGCCTGTACAAAGGTCTAAGGAGAAAGCTCGCATTTGGATTTCTCGCTTTTGATTATTCTCAACTTAGACATCCATACCGGGACAACATAGACAACAGATAATGGACTCCTCTTTTAATGCTTTAAGCATTTGATAACAATTAATTCTTTTCTCATTAGAGATTTGAGGATGTTTGTCCAAAACTGAAACTTCCACCATGGATCATGGCTTTAGTTAGCGGCCCAATGTTCTTCTCTCACAATATGCATGCTCAAACCATTCAACTCAGTGTAGATCGCCCTTACTTCGTACAAGACGAACATGCATAGCAACTCACATGAAATTCAACAATGAGTTGATGGCGTTCCCCGCAAACATGGTTATCGCACAACAAGCAACTTAATAAGAGATAAAGTGCATAATTACATATTCAATACCACAATAGTTTTTAAGCTATTTGTCCCATGAGCTATATATTGCAGAGGTAAATGATGGAATTTTAAAGGTAGCACTCAAGCAATTTACTTTGGAATGGCGGGAAAATACCATGTAGTATAGGTAGGTATGGTGGACACAAATGGCATGGTGGTTGGCTCAAGTATTTTGGATGCATGAGAAGTATTCCCTCTCGATACAAGGTTTAGGCTAGCAAGGTTATTTGAAACAAACACAAGGATGAACGGTACAGCAAAACTCACATAAAAGACATATTGAAAACATTATAAGACTCTACACCGTCTTCCTTGTTGTTCAAACTCAATACTAGAAATTATCTAGACCTTAGAGAAACCAAATATGCAAACCAAATTTTAGCATGCTCTATGTATTTCTTCATTAATGGGTGCAAAGCATATGATGCAAGAGCTTAAACATGAACACAACAATTGCCAAGTATCACATTACCCAAAACATTTTTAGCAATTACTACATGTATCATTTTCCAATTCCAACCATATAACAATTTAACGAAGGAGAAACTTCGCCATGAATACTATGAGTAGAAACCAAGGACATATTTGTCCATATGCTACAGCGGAGTGTGTATCTCTCCCATAAATTGAATGCTAGGATCCATTTTATTCAAACAAAACAAAAACAAAAACAAACCGACGCTCCAAGAAAAAGCACATAAGATGTGGCCGAATAAAAATGTAGTTTCAGGGGAGGAACCTGATAATTTGTCGATGAAGAAGGGGATGCCTTGGGCATCCCCAAGCTTAGACGCTTGAGTCTTCTTGATATATGCAGGGGTGAACCACCGGGTGCATCCCCAAGCTTAGAGCTTTCACTCTCCTTGATCACGTTGCATCATACTCCTCTCTTGACCCTTGAAAACTTCCTCCACACCAAACTCGAAACAACTCATTAGAGGGTTAGTGCACAATATAAATTGACATATTCAGAGGTGACACAATCATTCTTAACACTTCTGGACATTGCATAATGCTACTGGACATTAGTGGATCAAAGAAATTCATCCAACATAGCGAAAGAGGCAATGCGAAATAAAAGGCAGAATCTGTCAAAACAGAACAGTTCGTATTGACGAATTTTAAAATGGCACCAGACTTGCTCAAACGAAAATGCTCAAATTGAATGAAAGTTGCGTACATATCTGAGGATCATGCTCGTAAATTGGCGTAATTTTCTGAGCTACCTACAGGGAGATAGACCCAGATTCGTGACAGCAAAGAAATCTGGAACTGCGCAGTAATCCAAATCTAGTACTTACTTTTCTATCAACGGCTTAATTTGGCACAACAAAACTCAAAACTAAGATAAGGAGAGGTTGCTACAGTAGTAAATAACTTCCAAGACACAAAATAAAAACAAAGTACTGTAGGTAAAAACATGGGTTGTCTTCCATAAGCGCTTTTCTTTAACGCCTTTCAGCTAGGCGCAGAAAGTGTAACTCAAGTAACATCGAGAGATGAAGCATCAACATCATAATTTGTTATAATAATAGAATCATAAGGTACCTTCATTCTCTTTCTAGGGAAGTGTTCCATACCTTTCTTGAGAGGAAATTGATATTTTATATTACCTTCCCTCATATCAATAATAGCACCAACAGTTCGAAGAAAAGGTCTTCCTAATATATTTGGACAAGATGCATTGCATTCAATATCCAAGACAACAAAATCAACGGGAACAAGATTATTGTTAACGGTAATGCGAACATTATCAACTTTACCCAAAGGTTTCTTTATAGAATGATCAGCAAGATTAACATCCAAATAACAATTTTTCAGCGGTGGCAAGTCAAGCATATTATAAATTTTCTTAGGCATAACATAAATACTTGCACCAAGATCACATAAAGCATTACAATCAAAATCTTTAACTTTCATCTTAATGATGGGCTCCCAACCATCTTCTAGCTTTTTAGGAATAGAGGCTTCGCGCTCTAGTTTCTCTTCTCTAGCTTTTATGAGAGCATTTGTAATATGATGCGTGAAAGCCAAATTTATAGCACTAGCATTAGGACTTTTAGCAAGTTTTTGCAAGAACTTTATAACTTCAGAGATGTGGCAATCATCAAAATTCAAACCATTATAATCTAAAGCAATGGGATCATCATCCCCAATGTTGGAAAAAATTTCAGCAGCTTTATCACAGTGCAGTTTCAGCAGTTTTAGCAGCTTCAAGCAGCTTTTCGCGCTTTGCATTAGAAGTGGAAACATTGCTAACACCAATTCTTTTATTAGTATGAGTAGGAGGTGCAGCAACATGTGTAGCATTAGCATTACTAGTGGTGGTAATAGTCCAAACTTTAGCTATATTCTTCTCTTTAGCTAGTTTTTCATTTTCTTCTCTATCCCACCTAGCACGCAGCTCAGCCATTAATCTTATATTCTCATTAATTCTAACTTGAATGGCATTTGCTGTAGTAGTAATTTTATTATGATAATTCTCATTAGGCAAAACTTTTGATTTCAAAAGATCAACATCAGAGGCAATACTATCAACTCTAGAAACAAGAATATCAATTTTACCAAGCTTTTCTTCAACAGATTTGTTAAAGGCAGTTTGTGTACTAATAAATTCTTTAAGCATGGCTTCAAGTCCAGGGGGTGAATTCCTATTATTGTTGTAAGAATTTCCATAAGAATTACCATAGCCGTTGCCATTATTATAAGGATATGGCCTATAGTTGTTACTAGAATTGTTCCGGTAAGCATTGTTGTTGAAATTATTATTTTTAATGAAGTTTACATCAACATGTTCTTCTTGTGCAACCAATGAAGCTAACGGAACATTATTAGGATCAATATTAGTCCTATCATTCACAAGCATAGACATAATAGCATCAACCTTATCATTCAAGGAAGAGGATTCCTCAACAGAATTTACCTTCTTACCTTGTGGAGCTCTTTCCGTGTGCCATTCAGAGTAGTTGATCATCATATTATCAAGAAGCCTTGTTGCTTCACCAAGAGTGATGGACATAAAGGTACCTCCAGCAGCTGAATCCAATAAATTCCGTGAAGAAAAATTTAGTCCTGCATAGAAGGTTTGGATGATCATCCAAGTAGTCAGTCCATGGGTTGGGCAATTTTTAACCAGAGATTTCATTCTTTCCCAAGCTTGAGCAACATGTTCAGTATCTAATTGTTTGAAATTCATTATGCTACTCCTCAAAGATATAATTTTAGCAGGGGGATAATATCTACCAATAAAAGCATCCTTGCATTTAGTCCATGAATCAATACTATTCTTAGGCAGAGATAGCAACCAATCTTTAGCTCTTCCTCTTAATGAGAAAGGGAACAATTTTAGTTTAATAATATCACCATCTACATCTTTATATTTTTGCATTTCACATAGTTCAACAAAATTATTAAGATGGGCAGCAGCATCATCGGAACTAATTCCAGAAAATTGATCTTTCATAACAAGATTCAGTAAAGCAGGTTTAATTTCAAAGAATTCTGCTGTAGTAGCAGGTGGAGCAATAGGTGTGCATAAGAAATCATTATTATTTGTGGTTGCGAAGTCACACAACTTAGTATTTTCAGGGGTAGCCATTTTAGCAATAGTAAATAAAGCAAACTAGATAAAGTAAATGCAAGTAAACTATTTTTTTTTGTGTTTTTGATATAGCAAACAAGATAGCAAATAAAGTAAAACTAGCAACTAATTTTTTTGTATTTTGATTTAGTGCAGCAAACAAAGTAGTAAATAAAATAAAGCAAGACAAAAACAAAGTAAAGAGATTGAGAAGTGGAGACTCCCCTTGCAGCGTGTCTTGATCTCCCCGACAACGGCGCCGTAAAATATGCTTGATGGCGTGTATTTCACACGTTCGTTGGGCAACCCCAAGAGGAAGGTATGATGAGCACAGCAGCAAGTTTTCCCTCGTAAAGAAACCAAGGTTTATCGAACCAGGAGGAGCCAAGAAGCACGTTGAAGGTTGATGGCGGCGAGATGTAGTGCGGCGCAACACCGGAGATTCCGGCGCCAACGTGGAACCCGCACAACACAACCAAAGTACTTTGCCCCAACGAAACAAGTGAGGTTGTCAATCTCACCGGCTTGCTGTAACAAAGGATTAACCGTATTGTGTGGAAGATGATTGTTTGCAGAGAAAACAGTAAAAACAAGTATTGCAGTAGATTGTATTTCAGTAAAGAGAATTGGACCGGGGTCCACAGTTCACTGGAGGTGTCTCTCCCATAAGACGAACAGCATGTTGGGTGAACAAATTACAGTTGGGCAATTGACAAATAAAGAGAGCATGACAATGCACATACATATCATGATGAGTATAGTGAGATTTAATTGGGAATTACGACAAAGTACATAGACCGCCATCCAACTGCATCTATGCCTAAAAAGTCCACCTTCAGGTTATCATCCGAACCCCTTCCAGTATTAAGTTGCAAAGCAACAGACAATTGCATTAAGTATGGTGCGTAATGTAATCAACAACTACATCCTTAGACATAGCATCAATGTTTTATCCCTAGTGGCAACAAGCACAACACAACCTTAGAACTTTCGTCACTCGTCCCGGTGTCAATGCGGCATGAACCCACTATCGAGCATAAGTACTCCCTCTTGGAGTTAAAAGCATCTACTTGGCCGAGCATCTACTAATAACGGAGAGCATGCAAGATCTTAAACAACACATAAGCATAACTTTGATAATCAACATAACAAGTATTCTCTATTCATCGGATCCCAACAAACGCAACATATAGAATTACATATAGATGATCTTGATCATGATAGGCAGCTCACAAGATCCGACAATGATAGCACAATGGGGAGAAGACAACCATCTAGCTACCGCTATGGACCCATAGTCCAGGGGTAGACTACTCACTCATCACTCCGGAGGCGACCATGGCGGTGTAGAGTCCTCCGGGAGATGATTCCCCTCTCCGGCAGGGTGCCGGAGGCGATCTCCGGGATCCCCCGAGATGGGATCGGCGGCGACGGCGTCTCAGTAAGGTTTTCCGTATCGTGGCTCTCGGTACTGGGGGTTTCGTCACGGAGGCTTTAGGTAGGCGGAAGGGTAGGTCAAGAGGCGGCACAGGGGGCCCAAACCACAGGGCCGCGCGGCCAGGGGGGGCCGCGCCGCCCTAGGGTTTGGCCACCCCGTGGCCCCTCTTCGTCTTGTCTTCGGTCTTCCGGAAGCTTCGTGTAAAAATAGGCCTCCGGGCCTTTATTTCGTCCAATTCCGAGAATATTTCTTTACTAGGATTTCTGAAACCAAAAACAGCAGTAAAACAAGAATCGGCACTTCGGCATCTTGTTAATAGGTTAGTTCCGTAAAATGCACGAATATGACATAAAGTGTGCATAAAACATGTAGATAACATCAATAATGTGGCATGGAACACAAGAAATTATCGATACGTTGGAGACGTATCAATCACCCAAGGTTTATCGAACTCAGGGAGGAAGAGGTCAAAGATATCCCTCTCAAGCAACCCTGCGATCACAATACAAGAAGTCTCTTGTGTCCCCAACACACCTAATACACTTGTCAGATGTATAGGTGCACTAGTTCGGCGAAGAGATAGTGAAATACAAGTGGTATGAATGAATATGAGCAGTAGTAACGGCGCCAGAAAAGTGCTTGCTGGCGTGCAGATGATGGTAGTAATATTGCAGGAAGTAAAGATGCAGTAAAATAGTAAATAAGCGATGATTGCAGTATTTGTAAACAAGGCCTAGGGATCATACTTTCACTAGTGGACACTCTCAACATTGATCACATAAATAAATAAGTTCTCTTCCTTTGTGCTACATATACTCTTGTTTGATAATGAACACCATTCGTTGTGTAGGGCTACAAGAGCACCTCAATGCCGGAGTTAACAAGCTCCACAACATTCGACATTCATATTTAAGTAACCTTTAGAGCATAATAGATCTTTGAAATTTATATCGAGTACTAACATAGCATGCACACTGTCACCATCACACTACGAAGGGGGAATAAATCACATCAATACTATCATAGTAATAATTAACTCCATAACCTACAAGAGATTATGATCATAGCCTACGCCAAGTACTACACGATGCACACACTCGTCACCATTACACCGTGAAGGAGGAATAGACTACTTTAATAACATCACAAGAGTAGCACATAGACTAATAGTGATACAAAACTCATATGAATCTCAATCATGTAAGGCAGCTCATGAGATCATTGTATTGAAGTACATAGGAGAGAGATTAACTACATAGCTACCGGTACAGCCCTTAGCCTCGATGGAGAACTACTCCCTCCTCATGGGAGACAGCAACGTTGATGAAGATGGCGGTGGTGTTGATGGAGGAGCCTTCCGGGGGCACTTCCCCGTCCCGGCGGCGTGCCGGAACAGAGACTCCTGTCCCCCAGATCTTGGCTTCGCGATGGCGGCGGCTCCGGAAGGTTTCTCGTACCGTGGATTTTTCGTATCGAAGATTTAGGTCAGGGACATTTAAATAGGCGAAGAGGCGGAGTCGGAAGGCTGACGAGGCGACGACACAGTAGGGGGGCATGGCCCACCCCCTGGCCGCGCCAGCCTATCATCTGGGGCCCACAGGGCCCTCCTCTGGTGGCTCTCGGGTGTTCTGGAAGCTTCGTGTGATTCTAAGATGATGGGCGTTGATTTCGTCCGATTCCGAGAATATTTCCTTACTAGGATTTCTGAAACCAAAAACAGCAGAAAACAGGAACTGGCACTTCGGCATCTCGTCAATAGGTTAGTTCCGGAAAACGCATAAATATGACATAAAATGTGTATAAAACATGTGAGTATCATCATAAAAGTAGCATGGAACATAAGAAATTATAGATACGTTTGAGATGTATCAAGCATCCCCAAGCTTAGTTCCTACTATTGTAAACGATAACAAGGATAATTTCTGAAGTGACATGCTATCATAATCTTGATCAATACTATTGTAAAGCATATGAGATGAATGCAGCGATTCGAAGCAATGGTAAAGACAATGAGTAAACAATTGAATCATATAGCAAAGACTTTTCATGAATAATACTTTCAAGACAAGCATCAATAAGTCTTGCATAAGAGTTACTCATAAAGCAATAAATTCTTAGTAGAAGGCATTGAAGCAACACAAAGGATGATTAAGTTTCAGCAATTGCTTTCAACTTGTAACATGTATATCTCATGGATAGTTGTCAACATAAAGCAATATAACAAGTGCAATAGGTAAACATGTAAGAATCAATGCACAGTTGACACAAGTGTTTGCTTCTAAGATAGAAAGAAGTAGGTAAACTGACTCAACAATAAAGTAAAAGAAAGGCCCTTCGCAGAGGGAAGCATGGATTACTATATTTGTGCTAGAGCTTTTCATTTTGAAAACATAGAAACAATTTTGTCAACGGTAGTAATAAAGCATATGTGTTATGTATAAGATATCTTATAAGTTGCAAGCCTCATGCATAGTATACTAATAGTGCTCGCACCTTATCCTAATTAGCTTGGATTAACACGGATTATCATTGCATAGCATATATTTCAACCAAGTGTCACAAAGGGGTACCTCTATGCCGCCTGTACAAAGGTCTAAGGAGAAAGTTCGCATTGGATTTCTCGCTTTTGATTATTCTAAACTTAGACATCCATACCGGGACAACATAGACAACAGATAATGGACTTCTCTTTAATGCATAAGCATTTAACAATAGATAATATTCTCATAAGAGATTGAGGATTAATTGTCCAAACTGAAACTTCCACCATGAATCATGGCTTTAGTTAGCGGCCCAATGTTCTTCTCTAACAGTATGCATACTCAAACCATTTGATCATGAAAATCGCCCTTACTTCAGACATGACGAACATGCATAGCAACTCACATGATATTCAACAAAGGTGAAAGAGTTGATGGCGTCCCCAGAAACATGGTTACCGCTCAACAAGCAACTTATTAAGAAATAAGACACATAAGTACATATTCTTCACCACAATAGTTCTTAAGCTATTTTCCCATGAGCTATATATTGCAAAGGCAAAGAGTAGAAATTTTAAAGGTAGCACTCAAGTAATGTACTTTGGAATGGCGGAGAAATACCATGTGGTAGGTAGGTATGGTGGACACAAATGGCATAGTAGTTGGCTCAAGGATTTGGATGCACGAGAAGAATTCCTCTCAATACAAGGCTAGTCTAGCAAGGTTGTTTGAAGAAAACTCAAGTATAAAATGGTGCAGCAAGACTCACATATGAACATATTGTAAGTATTATAGGACTTTATATTGTCTCCTTGTTGTTCAAACACCTTAACCAGAAAATATCTAGACTCAGAGAAACTAATCATGCAAACCAAATTTTAACAAGCTCTATGTAGTTATTCATTAATGGGTACAAGGTACATGATGCAAGAGCTTAAACATGATCTATATGAGCACAACAATTGCCAAGTATCACATTATTCAAGACATTATACCATTTACCACATGCAGCATTTTCTGTTCCCAACCAAATAACAATGAACGAAGCAGTTTCAACCTTCGCTATGAACATTAAAAGTAAAGCTAAGAACACATGTGTTCATATGCAACAGCGGAGCGTGTCTCTCTCCCACACAAGTATGATGGATCAGATCTTATTCAAACACACACAAAAAAAGCACACGGACGCTCCAAGTAAAGTGCATAAGATGTGACCGAATAAAAATATAGTTTCAAGAGAAGTGACCTGATAAGTTGTCGATGAAGAAGGGGATGCCTTGGGCATCCCCAAGCTTAGATGCTTGAGTCTTCTTAAAATATGCAGGGATGAACCACGGGGCATCCCCAAGCTTAGACTTTTCACTCTTCTTGATCATAGTATATCATCCTCCTCTCTTGACCCTTGAAAACTTCCTCCACACCAAACTCGAAACAAACTCATTAGAGGGTTAGTGCATAATCAAAAATTCACATGTTCAGAGGTGACATAATCATTCTTAACACTTCTGGACATTGTACAAAGCTACTGGAAGTTAATGGAACAAAGAAATCCATCCAACATAGCAAAACAGGCAATGCGAAATAAAAGGCAGAATCTGTCAAAACAGAACAGTCCGTAAAAACGAATTTTATTGAGGCACCAGACTTGCTCAAATGAAAATGCCCAAATTGAATGAAAGTTGCGTACATATCTGAGGATCACGCACGTAAATTGGCAGATTTTTCTGAGTTACCTACAGAGAACACTGCTCAAATTCGTGACAGCAAGAAATCTGTTTCTGTGCAGTAATCCAAATCTAGTATTGACTTTACTATCAAAGACTTTACTTGGCACAACAATGCAATAAAATAAAGATAAGGAGAGGTTGGTACAGTAGTAACAACTTCCAAGACACAAATGTAAAACAAAATTACTGTAGTAAAATAAAGACATGGGTTATCTCCCAAGAAGTGCTTTCTTTATAGCCATTAAGATGGGCTCAGCAGTTTTAATGATGCACTCGCAAGAAATAAGAGTTGAAGCAAAAGAGAGCATCAAGAAGCAAATTCAAAACATATTTAAGTCTAACCCACTTCCTATGAAAAGTAATCTTGTAAATAAACAGGTCATGTAGGCATAATGCAGCAAGCATAGCAAGATAAAACACGAGTAACTTCAAGATTCTCAACATAAAGAGGGGAAACTTAATATTATTAAGATGCATATAACCATGTTTCCCTCTCTCGTAATAACTTTCAGTGGCATCATGAAAAAATTCAACAATATAAGTATCACATAAAGCATTCTTATTCTCATGCATAAAAGTATCATTACTCTCCACATAAGAATAATCAATTTTACTAGTTGTAGTGGGAGCAAATTCAACAAAGTAGCTATCATTATTATTCTCATCATCAAATATAGGAGGTATAGTATCATCATAATAAACTTTACTCTCCATAGTAGGCGGCACCAAAAGACCACTATCATTATAATCATCATAAATAGGAGGCATATCATAATCAACATAAACTTTCTCCTCAATACCTGGAGGGCTAAAGAGATCATTTTCATCAAAACCGACCTCCCCAAGCTTAGAATTTTCTATATCATTAGCAACAATGGTGTTCAAAGCATTCATACTAATATCATTGCTACTAGCATGCAAATAAGGTTCCATAGGTTTTTTAATTTTCGCATTAAGCCATTCATGTCTTGACTCAGAAAATAGTATAAAAAGCTCACAGATGTTTTCCATTATGCCTTACTAGTGTTTAACAAGAAACAAAAAGATGCAATTGCAGGATCTAAAGGAAATAGCTTCGAGCACACACACAACGGCAACAGAAAAGTACTTTACCTGGGACCGGAGTATGAGTGTCTTTTACCTTTCCTCCCCAGCAACGGCGCCAGAAAAGTGCTTGATGTCTACGGGTGCTTCTATTCTTGTAGACAGTGTTGGGCCTCCAAGAGCGAGAGGTTTGTAGAACAACGAGCAAGTTTCCCTTAAGTGGATCACCCACGGTTTATCGAACTCAGGGAGGAAGAGGTCAAAGATATCCCTCTCAAGCAACCCTGCGATCACAATACAAGAAGTCTCTTGTGTCCCCAACACACCTAATACACTTGTCAGATGTATAGGTGCACTAGTTCGGTGAAGAGATAGTGAAATACAAGTGGTATGAATGAATATGAGCAGTAGTAACGGCGCCAGAAAATTGTTTGCTGGGCGTGCGGATGATGGTAGTAATATTGCGGTAAGTAAAGATGCAGTAAAACAAGTAAACAAGCGATGATTGCAGTATTTGGAAACAAGGCCTAGGGATCATACTTTCACTAGTGGACACTCTCAACATTGATCACATAAATAAATAAGTTCTCTTCCTTTGTGCTACATATACTCTTGTTTGATAATGAACACCATTCGTTGTGTAGGGCTACAAGAGCACCTCAATGCCGGAGTTAACAAGCTCCACAACATTCGACATTCATATTTAAGTAACCTTTAGAGCATAATAGATCTTTGCAATTTAAACCGAGTACTAACATAGCATGCACACTCGTCACCATCACACTACGAAGGGGGAATAAATCACATCAATACTATCATAGTAATAATTAACTCCATAACCTACAAGAGATTATGATCATAGCCTACGCCAAGTACTACACGATGCACACACTCGTCACCATTACACCGTGAAGGAGGAATAGACTACTTTAATAACATCACAAGAGTAGAACATAGACTAATAGTGATACAAAACTCATATGAATCTCAATCATGTAAGGCAGCTCATGAGATCATTGTATTGAAGTACATAGGAGAGAGATTAACCACATAGCTAACGGTACAACCCTTAGCCTCGATGGAGCAGTACTCCCTCCTCATGGGAGACAGCAGCGTTGATGAAGATGGCGGTGGTGCTGATGGAGGAGCCTTCCGGGGGCACTTCCCCATCCCGGCGGCGTGCCGGAACAGAGACTCCTGTCCCCCAGATCTTGGCTTCGCGATGGCGGCGGCTCTGGAAGGTTTCTCGTACCGTGGCTTTTTCGTATCGAAGATTTAGGTCAGGGACCTTTAAATAGGCGAAGAGGCAGAGTCGGAAGGCTGACGAGGCGACGACACAGTAGGGAGGCGCGGCCCACCCCCTGGCCGCGCCAGCCTATCATCTGGGGCCCACAGGGCCCTCCTCTGGTGGCTCTCGGGTGTTCTGGAAGCTTCGTGTGATTCTAAGATGCTGGGCGTTGATTTCGTCCGATTCCGAGAATATTTCCTTACTAGGATTTCTGAAACCAAAAACAGCGAGAAAACGAGAACTGGCACTTCGGCATCTCGTCAATAGATTAGTTCCGGAAAACGCATAAATATGACATAAAGTGTGTATAAAACATGTGAGTATCATCATAAAAGTAGCATGGAACATAAGAAATTATAGATACGTTTGAGACGTATCACCAATCAAGCTACGCTAGCATCCAACCAAAATCCCCACAGACCGAAGAAGCACCCACACGCACCTCTCCTGCACGGGACGCGGGGTCCGCGGGCTCCCCGCCTTCGCCGACCGAGTTCTCCTCACTTATTTGTAAAAAAAAAGTTCTACAAATAAGTGAGGAGAACCTATTCAAACTTGGTGATCGTTATCGCCTTATCGGTTAGTCCTGGAAAACAAGTGAGGCCTATGTATTGAGTTACATTTCTTACAACCACGTACAATCACCTCGTAAAGGCGATGTTTCACAGAAGAAAGAGCCATGCACCTCAAAAGCTCTTCCAAACACATATGGCCATAATCCCTCTGCTAGGCAGACAAACAACACTTCTTTGGTTGCAGCATGGCGATGCACCTATCCTACTCTCTCATTGGAGAAGATTGGTATAGCCATTGGCTTCCCCGAGCCTAACACAACCATAGCCTCCATCATATGGATTGGAGTTCACTCCAGGTCATCACCGCCCAGTGTGACGAGCATTGCACAAAATGTTGTATCTAGCTATTGTTATTGAAGACCCATGTCATAACTCTTGCACCGTGACTGAATTCATGATACCTCTTATGCCAATTTTGTATGAACCGCCTTTTGCATGTATTGATATTTTGTTGGCATGATCAATATCTTCCTACCGTGTGGATATCTATAAATGAATTGCAGATTTCACTGTATCCCTCTCTTTTTATATCACTCCACGCAATGTAAAAGCTTCTATGTGTCCTATTGATCCGCAAATATTTATGTTTGGGAATTGTGAGATGTGAAGTACTTTGTTCAACTGGTACTAACGTCCTTGTTAGGTGATTGCGTTTTCAATACAACACCTTGTTGTTTGAGAATTTGTAGCATGACTACTTACTAATTAAGAATGTAGCTACGCTGCCGGGACCAAAATGTAAGTACGTAGCTGTGCATATTTATATGTCACAAAAATTTTGCGAATAATAATTATCAAAAACGGGCCTATATGGGATTTCACACCAAATATGACACCCCAAATTTTGTTCTTATTGTAAGCCGGTATGACTCATAGATTTCAGTGTGAGGTTTTCTTCCAAATCCGATGTCAAGTAAGAAATTGAATTAGTGGGTGGCCTAAGCACATTCCAAAAAGGGGTAGCTTTGTCAATTTGAGCCGAAAATCATTCTCAAATTTCCATACGATTATTTGAGATGCCTACATGAGTTTACTGCAGTCTAGTAAACGACGGTACTAGTGTCCCTACTAGTTGCTACTTGTTCAATTGAAAGAGACTGTGTGGAAATTATAGTACTATTCTAATGGTCTCGGGGTGTTCTTGTAATTAAGCTATTGCGCCATTTTTCAATAAAGACTATGTTATTTTAGATTTTTTCTACACTGATTACTTAAATAACAACTAGCTTCGCGCAAGAAAGAAAATAGCAACATGGGTAGTCTCCTCGTCGAAAATGTCCTATATAGTATTTAATATTCCCTATGTTCTTGTATACAAGACCACAAACTCAAATTCCAGATACCAAGGAAACATAGAAAACCAATAAATAACACGATTAATTATGTGAAATGCTTTTGTGTTGTGGGTTAATTAAATGTATCTCTTTCTCTACGGATCCATTCAACATTCACATTAATGAGCAACATCCTACAATGTAAAAAATCTAACCAATATTTCTCAATTATTATTAATAGCCTTGTATACATAAAAAAATGTATTTTCATAGTTGCCTTGTATTCAAGAAAAGGAGGAAGTACCAAATATGATACTCCAAATTCATGCATTGTTAAACCGTTAAACTGCACACTTATGGGATTCAAACTGAGGTTTTCTTTTAGGAAAATGCTTATAATCTGCCGACCGATCGTCCTGCGGAAAATCGGTCGCTCGCACGGTCAAACGCGCACGTCGCTTTCATTTATCCGCACCACGCGTACGTCGCTTTCTCCCTGCCCGCCTCTAGCTTTCTCCCTGCCGAGTCTACATGCGCAGCTGTAGCTACCCCTACTGCACATCATCAAAGCCTTTTCACGTGGGTTGAATCACATCAGATGTACTGTACGTCTGGCACGTCCCGTTCTACTTTTGACTACTCTTGTTAATTATTAAACAATATAGCCACACTTAGCTAGTTACTCACTTTTTTTATACTCCATACCACGGCCCTAAAAAATGTCTGCTGATTTATGAATCTGCTACAATAGATCTTGGAGAAAAAATTCTAAGGTTGGATTTTTGTGGAGAGACATAGAATTTATTGTTAACTATTGTTGTAAACATATGGATTTTGTTGTTGTTGTAACTGCTTGTGACTTTTGTAAAAATAGATGATCATTTTTATTGTAATTCAATTCGTAGCAAGTTAACTGTTAATTAACAACTTTTGCATTGTTTTGCAAACATATGGAACTTTTTGTTGTAATCGTTTGTGACTTTTTGTAAAAATAGGTGGTTATTTTTGTTGCAATTTAATATATAGAAAATTAATTATAGCTTGACCAATTTGCATTGTTTACAAACATATGAATTTTTTTGTTGTAATAGTCCGTGGTTGTTGTTGTTGTAATTGCTTCATTTTTTTTGTTAAAATGGTTAGAAATTTTTGTTGTAAATCAAAATGTTGTAAATGGATTCTGTTCCAATACTCATTTTGACACACATCTACCCTTGCAGTGGCATTTTTGTTGCAATTATTTATGATTTTTTTAAAAAATAGATATTGCTTTTTGTCGCAAATATGCGCTTAGGAAAAAATGTTACATAGCCACCTTTTGTTGTGTTACTTACTAAAATGTTGTAAAACTTTTTTATATAAGTGTGACGTTTATTCTGAAAAAATATTGCGAAAATTTGTTGTAATATATACCGTGTCGGTCCAACGAAAGATTTTTAAAAAATTATCAAAATTTAAATGTATCTAGACACTATCTGGTATGTAGATACATCTAAATTTAATCAAATCTTATACACATTTCACCAGACGGGAGAGTATTTTTAAGGCATGGATCGGATTTATTAGAAAAAGGTCAACATCCACGTCAGCTAGAAAGAGTAGTTTCCGCCAGCGACCAGCCTTGGGGCCAGCACATACTATAAAAAAATAGCTACGAGTATGAAATTTTTTTTAGCGAAGTACTACCATGCACAAGCCAGCTAGTAGCAACTAGGTTGCGTGCCTGGCAGGAGCTAGCACGGAGCTGCAACGAAGGCGTGCAGCCCAATGCTTTTGTCTTTTATTCATTGCATGCATGCAGCAGCGGTGCATGAGGAGAAAAGTAGAAAGGACGCAGCCTGACCCTGAGCAGTAGCCGGAGCAGATGAAAGCGATGTGATGAGACACTAATTCCAGACCGCCCGATGCTACGAAACGGACGGCGGGCGTGCGACCGATCCGCGGGTGGAATCGGTCGGCCGACGCCTAGCGCGCGCCTTCCTTTTAAACCTGGTGGCAAACATGGCATTATATATTATATATTGCGAGTGACCTAAGCACCTTTGGGGTAGATTTGGCAACCAGAGACAAACGACACTTTAAATATTTCTATTTTTGAGAGGTTTATGTTATATTAGGCGTATGCAATGACAAGTAAATATCTTTATTGAGGGCAACTATGGCAGGCAAAAGCCAGCCTAAACTATTTTTTTTTTGAGGAAATAACACAAGTTCCATCGAAGAGAAAAAATACAGATGCCATCTGCCTAAGAAAGAAGAAAACATGTAAACCTAACTAAATAACCTGCTCTGAAACATTTGCAAGCTGTGGCTCTACATTTGCAGCTAAATTGGCAAAGCTTGCACTCCAATCCATAAGAAGAGATTTATAAATTTCATCTACACAGCGGTGTGACCAAAGAGCCAAGTCTGAAGCACAACATTTGAAGACCTGAGGCACCGATTCGACAACGTCCCTGAAGACTTTGGCATTATGTCGTTTCCATATATTCCACATAGTTGCGATGAGAACCATGGATCTGACCTTGTGCAGCTCGGCGCCTTCCCACAAATCTTGAATGGAAGAGCAAAGAGTAACGTCGGTATGAAGTGTGGGACGACATTCCAAAACGGTTGAACATACCTGCAGTGAAGGAACAAATGCTCCGAAGATTCGGACAAGGCACGACACATGCATGCATCCGTTGCTAAACCCCTCCAGAAGTGGCGCAAATTAGTGAACAGTCGATAGAGCGTGAATCAGAAGGAAAAAAAAAGGCCCGAGCCATAGAAACTTATTAGAACACGCAGCGTGAGCATCTCTACCAGAACTACCCGCGCAAGCTAACGCTCCCAATTGTGCTGCATGCACAACCAACCCAAGGAACTGGCATATTTCAAACCTAGATTACGTGTTTCCGATTCCGCTGCATCGTCAGAAAGCGACGGTGGTGATGACGAACACACGATGAACACAACGGAGATAATACGATGACGAACACAATTTCCCATCTGATATGGGGTGGCCCGATCTTCTCAGTAAGCGACGGTGGTGATGACGAACACACGATGAACACAGCGGAGATAATACGATGAGGAGGTGGAGATAACTTGTATGACGCCGACGAAGTCTCTCGATCAATCCCTGTCGCCAATGCAACAGATCTCAACCCTGCAAAATATTCGCAACTCCACACACTTGCGCACGTAGTCGCCGACCACGAAGCGGTAAGTTGCAACCGTCTAATTCCCAATGGAACAGCAGATCACACAAGACTTTCAGGAGCAGACACCAAATCGATGTGGTTCGGTGTATAGATTCGATAGAGTTGCAAAGCAATCAACTATGAACTAGGGTTTATCTTAAACGTGGTCTAAACCTAATTTGGGGGCATCCTGGGCACTTATATTGGGGTTCAGGACGACCAGGAGTCGAGAAAATACATTAAAAACCGACCCAGATCGGGATCTGGTTGAGACAGACTCAGACACGGCCGGTCAGGGGGCCGGTCGACCGGGTCTGGGACCGGGTAGGCCGGTTTCAACCGGGCCTGGCACCGGGTGGTGATCGGGCTAGGGTTCCAGGCCCCCTAGATGTTGCCTGGTGTGCACCAGCTGAGGATCCGGTCGGCGTCGGGCTCGTCCGGTCTGGAGTCTGGTTGGACCGGGCCTGGGACCGGGCCGTCCGGCGGTGCGGCCGGTCTGACCGGGCCTGGCACCGCCCTGGACTTCGTCTTCTTCCCTCGTGCATGCCTCCTTCTCCTCCCTCACGCGTCCATGGGATGTCTTCATGTCCAGCTTCGTGGCCAGCTCCATGTCCAGCTTCATGTCCAGCTTCTTGTCCAGCTGCTCCTCTCCTCCTCGTGCGATGCTTGCTCCTTCTTCGTACCTGATCATACAAAAGTAAAAGTACTTAGGCAGTATAAAGTTCTCATCGATCAAAGTATCACTTAGGAACAAGTTCACCTGTTGTTTGAGTAGCTTCGCACGAGCTCTTGTCATAGGTGCAATCCTAACTTCATTAGACTTGAGCTTTACAGTAGCATCGTCTTCATCTTGCAATGCCGGAGGTAGTAGTGTAGTAGGGATGTCCTCATCATCTGCCCCCCCTTCAAAAGGTGTCGACCTCGATGCTCCAAGGTCGTCTCCATCATATAGTGTCAAATCAGCCACATCGAAAGAATTACTAACACCAAACTCATCAATTGGAAGATCTATAGAGTATGCATTGTCATTGATCTTGGCAAGCACTTTGTAAGGACCAACACCACGAGGAAGCAACTTGGACTTCCGTAGCTTCGGGAACCTATCCTTGCGAAAATGTACCCAGACCATATCACCAGGCTTGAACAACATCTCCTTGCGTTTCTTGTTCACCCTTGCAGCATTACTCTTGCCTTTCTTTTCTATCAACTCTTTAGTCTTCACATGTATTTTCCGTACAAAATCTGCCCTCTTTAATGCCTCCATATTGACTCTCTTATGTATGGGTAGAGGCAACAAGTCAAGTGGAGTAATGGGTTTGAAACCATACACCGCCTCAAAGGGACACAACTCTGCGGTAGAATGTACCGCCCTATTGTAAGCAAACTCCACATGCGGCAAACAATCTTCCCACTCCTTCAGGTTCTTCTTGATCATAGATCTCAACAGTTGTGACAATGTTCTATTCACCACCTCAGTTTGACCATCAGTTTGGGGATGACAAGTAGTACTGAAAAGTAACTTTGTCCCCAGCTTTCCCCAAAGTATCTTCCAGAAGTAGCTCATAACCTTCACGTCACGATCAGAAACAATAGTCTTCGGGACTCCATGTAGACGTACAATCTCCATGAAAAACAGGTTAGCAATATGTGACACATCGTCGCTCTTGTGGCAGGCAATAAAATGTGACATCTTAGAGAATCTATCCACTACCACAAATAGAGAATCATGGCCTCTCTTAGTACGCGGCAACCCCAACACAAAATCCATACTAATATCTTCCCATGGTGTAGTAGGTGCCGGTAAAGGAGTATACAAACCGTGAGCCTTCAACTTGGACTTGGATTTGTTGCAAGTAATGCATCTCTTCACATACCTGTCCACATCCCGCCTGATCTTTGGCCAATAAAAGTGGTCAGCTAACATGAGTAGCGTCTTCTCACGCCCAAAGTGACCCATCAAACCTCCAGCATGAGATTCCTGCAATAAGAGCAAACACACAGACGATTTTGGAACACATAGTTTGTTAACTCGAAACAAGAACTCATCATGTATGTGATATTTCTCCCAAGCTTTACCAATAGGACACAAGCGATATGGTTCAGCAAAATCATGATCAATGGCATACAAATCACATAGTACTTCTAATACAGGAATTTTAACATCAAGTTGAGTTAATAGCATATTTTTCCTAGATAGAGCATCAGCAACAATATTATCTTTTCCCTTCTTATGCTTAATAATGTATGGAAAAAACTCAATGAACTCAACCCACTTAGCAAGACGCCTATGCAATGTAGATTGAGATTTCAGATATTTTAAAGCTTCATGATCAGAATGTATGATAAATTCTTTTGGCCACAAATAATGTTGCCAAACCTCAAGAACTCTAATTAAAGCATACAATTCTTTATCATATATAGGATAGTTCAACTTAGCACCAGAAAGTTTCTCAGAAAAATATGCAATTGGGCGACCCTCTTGCATCAACACACCGCCAATTCCAATATCACTAGCATCACATTCAATCTCAAATTGCTTATTGAAATCAGGAAGTGCAAGCAACGGTGCAGAAGTTAACAATATTTTCAGTTCAAGCATGATCTTGGGCTGCGCCCCACTCAAAGACAACACCATTTTTAGTCAATTCACTCAAAGGTGCAACAATAGTACTAAAATTGGGCACAAATCTTCTATAAATCCAGCAAGACCATGAAAACTTCTTACTTGACTCACATTCATGGGAGTAGGCCAATTTTGAATTGCTTCAATTTTAGACACGTCTACTTCTACTCCATGCTTAGAAACAACATAACCCAGAAATATGACCTTATCTTGCAAATTGTGCACTTCTCAAGATTACCATAGATTTTACTATCACGCATACCTTGCAAAACATGTCGAATATGTATAGTATGACCAGATTCATTGCGGCTATAGATTAATATGTCATCAAAGTACACAACCACAAACTTGCCAATAAAATCACGCAAAACATGGTTCATCAGTCTCATGAAAGTGCTAGGTGCATTAGTTAAACCAATTGTGCCCTACATGCCTGATCAGTCCATTTTACGGCCGAACTAGGCTGTCATGTTGCCAATAGGCCTGGACGACCCGATTTGGCGTCAATAGAGCGTGAATCAGAAAAAATGGCCCGAGCCAGAGAAACAACTTACTAGAACATGCAGCATGAGCATCTCTACCAGAACTACCCGCGCAAGCTAACGCTCCCAATTGTGTTGCACGCACAACCAACCCAAGGAACTGGCATATTTCAAACCTAGACTAGGTGTTTCCTATTGCGATGCATCGTCAGAAAACCCTCACAGTCGAACAAAACAAAAGAACATAATACCCTATCATCAGATATCACTCTAGTCATAGCCAACTGTATGTTGCGCTAGACTTGTATCCCAGAATACCCAGGTCAATTGCCCTAACCATGTGTGAAAACCCCAAAACTTAAAAAGAAAAGAAAACACCATTTTACGAGATTAGTATTGAGATTAGTATTGATCACATATCGCTAAACATGATTTCACGCTAATCTCATATTAAATAAAATTCAATCACCAAAGTCCCAGCAATATTTGCTTACAAAGTTGTTATACATCAGTTTCACTTTTCATCCCCTAATAGAAATTCGAAATTTACAAATTAGTCCCTGCCCACAATTGCTTAATGGCAAGGTAATAGCCAACTCACAACCATCTCACTTTCATCCACTTGTAAAAATTACAGCTAGAAGAGATACAAGTGTACACACGCATGTACATCAAAGCTGTGCATGCAGCCCACCTGGCACAAATTGTGCTAAACCGACCTAGCCTCTCCCTACTATAAATAGTCAGTCCTTTTCACTGCTCCACATTTTCGACCGCACACTCCTCTCTCTCAGACTACCCCTTTTCCCCACCACATCTAGTATCCTCGCATAGTCATTGTTGGGCATCTCTGATTGATCCTTCGTGGTGTTTCATCAGGTAGTAGCACGGCCACCTGCTCGTGTTGTTACCTTGCACTTGTAACATCTTCCTCTTCATGCTCTCTTGCCTGAAATGTACAAAAAGGGAATAGATTGATTTCAGATGATGTTGTCCAGTGTCCCTTCTTCTTACTGCACTAAAATCTGTAATAGCTAGATTGAATTAGAGAGCTCACGACACTTTGATAACTAATGCATGTTAATTAACTTCCTCTGCCTTGCATGTTCTTGACCTGAAGATTAATCTGGAATTTGCCACTGCTTAATACTGTTGTACTAGTCTTGGTTTGTGCCTTGAAAAAAACAAATTAGGACCTAGATTCAGCCTCACGGCAGTGTACTACATTCTACTATCTATAACTAGAGCTTTGATTTGTGCTAGCATGTAAACATGAAGCAACTAGTAGTGTACTAGTCCGATGCTTAAAAAGAAACGAAGGGGATTAGCACTTATCGTAGTTATAGAGCAGGAGTAGAAGTAGGGATCATCGCCGGCCATACCCTGCAGTCTGGCCGGCACTACGCTCGTGGTGCCGTCGGCCTGGACGCGACAGGCTCGGCCGCAATAGCATCGGCGCCGTCCATGGTCGCTGGACCGTGCGTGAAGCCGCGAGTAGCGTCGGCCATGGCCGCGCACCATGCTTTGGAAAGCAGCGATTGAGGGGATGGAGTAGTTGAGGTCATCAGGATGTTGTAGGTATTCACCACGGCGTTGGAGTTGGTCGGAATAGATAGATCGAACCGGATGTGCATCTGTGTGTTGTGAGGGAGACTAGCAGCAGGGAAGAGAAATGGGGACTGAGGAAGACGACTCGTTCGAGTAGTAGCTAGGTGTTTATTTCCTCTCCACTTTGAGTACCCAAGCCATTTGTTTATTTCCTCTCCACTGTTTGGTACAATAGACATAGGCAGGCATGCGTTTATATCAGCTTTGATCCGATACACATGACATGCGCACATGATTTGTTTTCGAAACACTAGCACGACCACATGTAGCATCACTTGCTCAGCTGAAATTGTTTGCACGGTATGATTTCGTGGATTAATTGTTGGATTTGAATTACTAAAGCTTAAAGCTTGTCTCTGAAATAAATATTAGGAGTTGACCATGGATATTTAGGAAACGTTGACGGTATATCCGAGTCGGTCGGAGCGCGGTCAGGCAAGTTGTCGGGCTCCTTGCTAAAATGTTTTATGGATTATGGTTTATCCCAAAATTTCGCATGAGAACCAAATACAAAGCTTTTGGTTTTCTAAATGAAATGTGAGAAGTGGATCGGAAAGATCCGCCGATTTGGCGAATGGACCAGATCCGGTGGTGTGTATGAGGTATGTCACCAAAACCCGGGCAGGGTTGTGTTTTAAATATTTGGTGGGTAGAGGAGCCGGAATTGGTGGAAGCATCCCGGTCGGGGTTGCCTTGGAAGTCAGGCTCCTCTACACAGGGATTATCTAATAAAAATATAACCAACTGGCGCTTACATCAAAAACGGCGCAACCCGTACTGACCATAGACCTGGAATGGGACGGGCTTAACCGATTAACCATGCCAAGTAGCTACCTCTGCACGGGTGAGAAGGTGACTGTAGCCGGGTAGGTACAGTCACCCTAGGGCGAGACCGCCGGTTAGGGGTCTCGACCCGCGGGCCTTTGGCGATTAAGGCAAGGCGGAAAAGCAGAGGTAGTGTACGGGCTGGCTAAAGGTTTTGGTCCCTTGGTCTAGTTGTGCGCCGTGGTAGCGCATGAACGAAATCGACCAAGTGACACTATGGGCAAAGCAGTACACCTCTGATCAGAGTAAAATGTGATATCACTCCCAGCTTCCGGGTTTGGAAGTGCGTCGTGTGGGTTTTCCTCTAACACAGGATGTAAGATCCCACGTTGTCTGCCGCCAGCAGATTTCATAAATAAAAATATGGTTTTGCAACAAACGGGAAATCGGGGAAGTTTTTCTCCTAAAAGTGTTGTCGGTCGGACGGCTAATGAGCCGTTGAGTTTTTACTTTCCTTTTAAATCACCCGCCACCCCTCCACCCCCGGCGACTTGCGGAGTACGTATTTTATACGTGCTCAGCCTTGCTTTCTCCGTTGTTTTCCAGAGGCCGTGATGTATGACAACTCTGAGGAGATAGAGACCGGTGCTTATGACGAATCTGGCACTTGTGGTGACTTTGACTCTGACTTTGCTGAAGTGGAGTATGATTATGGGGAAGTCGATGTCCAAGGCCATGAGGAGTAGATTTATGGCTTGTAGTTCAAGCGGGTGGGATTGTATTGCCTTAGTTTGTGTGACGATGTAATAAAGGACACCGCTTTCAAACGGTGAAAGTTTCCACTATGTACATGCTACTATTCTCCTTGGCTGGTCCTGGCGCAACTCTGAAGTGACGGTTTCCGTTACGCTTGATTTAATCGAACGTAACGGGGCATCACAGAAAAGATGATATCAGAGCGCCGCTAAGGAAATAGTCATGTACTTAGTTGGAGACTGTCCTGAGCGTTAGGAAGTTAGTATCCCTTCTTATCTAAATCAAATTCTTTTCCTAGAATAGTTATCTTTTATTAACTTGTTGTTTGTCTCTTCCTTTTTATGCTATGTCTGCACCGAGTGTGTTCTGAAAGAACAAAATTTAAAACTGAAAACCTGAAGTGACAACGACCTGTAGGAAATTTGCTAGCTAATTAACTAGCGGCTGACTAGATGGTTGCAAATAAACTCATGTAGTGGTACTGTGCCTTGTATCTGTTGTGCTCTGAGTTAATGGTATCACTATATTATATGAGCTAACTAATTTATGTTTGATAAATGTAGGATGGTGGAGAGTAGATTGCCTGGTACGGGTCATGAGTATGGTGGCTATGCTTTGTTCTTGCTTCAGCTGCTTGCCGCTATTTGTGTGATGACCATGCCGACCTACACTTTTTA
The DNA here is from genome assembly GCF_022539505.1 of Lolium rigidum. NCBI lineage: Eukaryota > Viridiplantae > Streptophyta > Magnoliopsida > Poales > Poaceae > Lolium > Lolium rigidum. The sequence goes on along the minus strand of NC_061511.1, from coordinate 18,050,022 downwards.
CCAGAGCCCTAGTGACATGGGGTATCTAGTTACGGTATACCTCCCAGGAGAGGCAGGTGTTTCTACTAGGCATAGTGCTGCACACTATGACATCGGGTTAGCGATTCAGGGAGCAGCACGAGCGGCGGCATTTCACATCTTCACTACTTATCGCGCCGCACTTGTACTCGCGGGCATCACCGAGTGGCCTCACCACTTGGAGGGGTTAGCGAGTTCTACCTCAGCTCCACCACTAGCGTCCACTTCGGTTGTCCCACCACTTCCACCTTGTGTTCCTGTCGTTCCCACGTTTGTACCACCACCAGTCCCGACAGCTCCTCTTCCACCCTTGTACCCTACAGTTCCACCCACTCGGGTCGACCAGTCAGCTCGTCCTAGAGTTTTCAGAGGTTCCTCCTCTCGAGCTGCCGCTAGCTCCTCTACACCTTACACACGCCCACCTACACCACAGTTTGTTCAGGACCTGATGGACCGGGTCGACAGTTTACAGAGGCGTTGCTCCCAGCTTGAGCGGGAGAACGGCGTGTTGTCTGCTGCCTTGAGGGACTACACCCGTCCGGGTATGGCCCTCAACCCCGTCCCGATCGACAGTTCTCCTTCTGCCACTCCAGACCGGGTAGGATACCCGATTGACCAGGAGTCTCTTGCCACCGTCGAGCCTCCTTCTCAGGCTGGTGCTACCCTGAGTTCCACTCCTGTTCCACCACCTCCTGAGTACACTCCTCACTCTCCAGCTGGGTCTCCACCTTCAGATCCTTCTCCACCTTCACCAGACTACACCCCTAGTTACTCGGTTGCCGGCCTCACCTACTCGGAGCTTCTGGCACTTGACACCGGCCGCGGATCTCCTGATATTTCCGGCTACCTTAGTGTCCCTTCTGACGTCACTCCTTCCGAGCACCCCCTTAGCTCCACCCACGACTCCACCGCACCTGAGTCTGACGCTGCAGCGACCCCCCTTCCTCCTGCAGCGAGTGTGTCCCTGCCTCCACCGACTGCCGCCCTCGACCCTGACTTGCTCCTCACCACTCCACCTAGTCCCCTTGTTAGGGAGGACTGACGTGCTGGTCGTAGTACACTGACTTTTGTGCTCTGGCAAGGTTATAGCAGCCTACTAGATAGTTGCTCCTCCCAGAGTAGTCCCAGCACTTAGTAGATGATAGGCGCAGATGTGTGCAGGCTGTCATTTTGGTTCTTCTACATCTCTGGAAAGGTTATGTAATCATAGCTACCCTTCCCGAGCTGCACAGCCGTAGCTAGATAGACTGATCCCGATGGACAGTTAGTCTATGGTACTTTTGTTCCAGGTACACGTGTAGATAGCCGTGATAACCTGATGGTTTGTCATGTGGTGATGTTCCTGTAGATTGTGATGTACTGTTGTATGGACTCAGTTGTGTATTCTGGTATGAACTTGTGGACTTATGTTGTGATGCTATTCTGCTACTAGTTGATCTCGGGTGATTCATCTGCTGTGAATTTGCTATTTCTGAATTCATTCCCCTGTTTCTCACATTCCTCTGTGGTATTCATCGATGAAGTTTTGTAAGTAATGTTATTAATAAACTGTTAGCTCTGGATTCTTTTGGTGAATGCATGGTGACACTTTATTTAATTTCTATGCTTTAGGTTCCCAATGTGATCATACATGTCTGTATCATGCTAAAACAATAGAGTTCTGCATATATTATTGATGCTATCTCGTTGCTACAGAACACTAGCTGTATGTGAAGTCACGAATATATTTCTCTAACAATTACATGACCCTAGTTTCACTACACGGTGGCATTGTATGTGAGTGAACTGTTCGGTGCACATGTTTCAGTTTTATGCTTGTGTCAATTTTGCTCACCGTCCGGCAGCGCACGGATGTGCACACGTATAAAGATGCAACAGCAAGCAATCGACTGATACTATTATTTTTCTTTTCTTTCTCTCTACACGATAATTAGTGAAATGACTTAAGGCTTGCCCATCAGATTGGTAGCCATGGCGTCCGGTAGTGACTCGCACGGAGGCACCAGAAACCCGACCGAAGTAGCGCCCGAGTCTTTAAGGAACATGGGGGATTTACCATCTGGAGGATTGCCTCCACCACCACCATTGCCACCACACGTCCTAGGATCCGATCAATTTTCTCTAATGCTTCAGTGGATGGAGCAGTCCCGTCGAGATTCACTAGAGCAACAGAATAAGTTTATGGAACAACTATTTGGTGTCGTGAGAGGCCAGCAATCTAAAAATCCAGAACAAGGTGTTAGTATTGGGGAGTTCCAAAAGACTAAACCTCCAACCTTTTCGACTGCGGCTAACCCGTTAGAGGCGGACGATTGGTTGAGGGATATAGAGCAAAAGCTTCAGACTGTCGGTTGCATAGACCAAGAGAAGGTCCGATATGCATCCCATCAGTTATTTGGTCCTGCTGCTACATGGTGGAGAAATGTGCAAAATATCATCCCCCAAGATCACATAATTACTTGGGACGAATTTAAGAAGAGATTTCGCGAGAATTACGTCCCAGCAAGTATAATGGAAATAAAAAGGAAGGAATTCCTAAACCTTAAGCAGGAGTCAAGGACCATTACAGCCTACCTAGACCAGTTTAATGACTTATCCCGTTATGCACCGGATGACACAAACACCGAGGCCAAGAAGGTGTATCGATTCATAGAAGGATTGAGCCCCTCCATACAACTCCACATAGCTCCCGTAAAGATTACGGAGTTTCAAGAGCTAGTGAACCGGGTCATCCTTATTGAGGACAGACAAGCTGCCGTAGACGAAGAACGACGGAAGAGAGCTAGGTTGGACCCGAGGTTCCTCCTGAGGAGTGGGAGCCGTCCTGCGGGCCCTGCTCGTACACCAATGAATGGACCACCCCGTCCTTATATGACCGGACCACCCCGTCCACCGATAACCGGACCACCTCAACCCACATTCGACCAACCGTCAAGACCAGTGTTTAGACCTCCCAAGGCTCCTATCAAATGTCACATATGCAGTGGACCCCACATGGCTCGTGAATGCCCGACAACAACTATCACATGTTATGGGTGTGGACTAAAGGGCCATTACAAAAATGAGTGTCCGAACAAGGGTGAGAAACAACCCGGCACAGGTGGAGCTGTGCCGAATCAGCCGCAAAGGCAGGCCAACTCGGCACGAGTACATGGAAACACATCGGTAGCTAGTCGCGGACGTGGTCGTGGCGGTCTAGCACGTGGACCAGTCCGTCTAACTCACATGGATGCCGCACAAGTGGACGCATCAGCAGATGTGGTGACAGGTAACTTACTAATCCCTCTTGCAGTAGGTCTCGTGTTGTTCGACCCGGGGGCAACACACTCTTTCATCTCGCGGCAGTTTGTTGAGAAGCATAGCTTGGAACACACGTCCTTGGCTAAGCATATAGAGGTACACTCACCCGGAGGCCTAATAGTAGTGGAGCATGTTTGCCACAACCGTCCTATATGCATTGAGAATTTAACCTTTAAGGCCAGCATGTACGTCATCACCCTGAGCGGGTTAGACGTTATACTGGGAATGGATTGGTTAGCAAGACACGGCGCCAAACTCGATTGTGAAGGAAAGTCCATAACCTTGAGAAGCCCAGAGGGTACATGGATCACCTTCAGTTGTAAAAGAACCAAACCGCAACCAAACAAGGAACTATTGACGGCCTTAGACACAAAGAGGGCCGAAGACGTCCCTGTAGTCCGAAAATATTTGGACGTATTTCCGGAAGAATTGCCCGGTATGCCGCCAGACAGGGAAATAGAGTTTGCAATTGATCTCGTCCCTGGAACGACACCCATATCCAAGCGACCATATCGCATGTCCGCTGGAGAACTAAAGGAATTAAGAAAACAACTAAATGAGCTGGAAGAGAAGGGCCTAATTCGACCAAGTGTGTCCCCTTGGGCCGCCCCAGCCTTATTCACTGAGAAAAAAGATGGAAGTAGTCGGTTGTGCTTCGATTATCGGGCCTTGAACGAAGCAACCATTAAAAACAAGTATCCCCTACCCAGGATAGATGATTTGTTTGACCAGTTAAAGGGAGCATGCGTGTTCTTGAAAATAGATCTCCGGTCTGGATACCACCAATTAAAAGTAAAGGAGGAGGATATACCAAAGACCGCTTTTGTCACCCGATACGGGCACCATGAATTCAGAGTTGTTCCATTCGGGCTCACAAACGCCCCGGCAGCTTTCATGAACTTAATGAACTTAGTACTGATGCCCTACCTGGATAAATTCGTGGTAGTATTCATCGACGATATCCTCATATACTCTCGAAGCACTGAGGAGCATGCCGAACACCTTCGCAGTTTGCTTCAAACCTTGAGAGAGAGACAACTCTATGCCAAATTCAAAAAGTGTGAATTCTGGCTAGAGGAAGTGGCCTTCTTAGGACACGTTATATCAGGAAAAGGGATAGCCGTAGACCCTTCTAAGGTGGAAGCAGTGTTGGCATGGGAACCACCGACCAATGTAACTGAAATCCGCAGTTTCCTTGGCCTAGCGGGATACTATCGACGATTTATAGAAGGGTTCTCCCAAAAAGCAGCCCCAATGACCAAACTTCTCAAAAAGGGCACCCCTTTTATTTGGAACGAAGCGTGTGAGAACAGTTTTCAAGAGCTAAAGAGACGACTCACAACTGCACCCGTATTGGCTCTTCCTGAGCCGGGCAAAGCTTTCACAGTTTACTGCGACGCCTCTCGAGTCGGTTTAGGTTGTGTGCTAATGCAAGATGGGAGGGTCATAGCATATGCCTCTCGACAGCTAAAGCCCCATGAGCAGAATTATCCCACCCACGACTTGGAATTAGCAGCCGTGGTTTTTGCCTTGAAGATGTGGAGGCACTACCTGTATGGAAATCGTTGTGAATTATACACCGACCATAAAAGCCTCAAGTATATTTTCACGCAAAAGGAGTTGAACTTGAGGCAAAAACGATGGTTAGAGCTTATCAAGGATTACGACCTTGGTATTAACTACCATCCAGGAAAGGCTAATGTGGTTGCAGACGCTCTCAGTCGAAAAACCTCATGCAACCATATGGAGATCCCAACCTTTGATAGACACCTGACAAATGAGTTGGAAAGGATGGGAGTTGAGTTTGTGCATAAACCGGTTGAGCACATCCTAGCATCATTAACGGTCGTACCCAATCTGTTAAACCAAATAAAGGAAACCCAAGTCAAGGATGAATTCATCTGCGAGGAAAAACGCAGAATACAAGATGGTCAGCCTTCACAATTCCAAGTAGAACACGATGGATCACTCTGGTATAAAAACCGACTATGTGTGCCAAACATATCCGAGATTAAACAAACAATACTTAAGGAGGCACATACCACCCCCTACACCATACATCCCGGTAGCACAAAAATGTACCGCGATGTTAAGGGCACATTTTGGTGGAGAAATATGAAGAAAGAAATTGCTCAATATGTGGATGAGTGTGACACGTGCAAGAGGGTCAAGGCTGAACACCAACGACCATCTGGGTTATTACAACCTCTCCCAATTCCTCAATGGAAATGGGATGAGATCCATATGGACTTCATCACCGGTTTGCCCAAGACCAAGAAAAAAGAAGAATTAATATGGGTTATAATAGACCGGCTCACGAAATCTGCACACTTTATCCCTTTAGCCCCTGGATGTTCCAGAGAAAAACTAGCTGAGCTATATATTCAGAGGATTGTGGCTCTACATGGAACACCATCCAAAATTGTGTCAGATCGAGGGTCAATGTTCACATCCAAGTTTTGGGAAAAATTGCAAGAGGCATTGGGCACGAAGCTAGAATTTAGTACCGCGTACCATCCACAGACTAGTGGTCAGGTTGAGAGAGTTAATCAAATTATTGAGGACATGCTCAGGGCATGTGTGCTTGATTTTGGTGACTCATGGAGCACACATCTACCCTTGGCCGAGTTCGCGTACAATAATAGTTACCAAGCTAGTATTGGTATGTCCCCATTTGAGGCCTTATACGGTCGAAGATGTCGAACCCCAATATGTTGGGTAGAAACCGGAGAGAAGAAACTCCTACCACCCGACTTGGTCCGAGAAACCGAGGAAAAAGTCCGTGTAATTAGAGAGAGATTAAAGACAGCCCAAAGTAGGCAAAAGAGTTATGCGGACAAGGGGCGCCGAGATATTCAATATCAGCCTGGTGACTTCGTATATCTTAAAGTCTCGCCAATAAAAGGGGTCAAGCGTTTCGGCGTACAAGGAAAATTAAGTCCCGGTATATTGGACCGTATCGGGTCTTAAAAAGGAGAGGGACGGTTGCATATAAAATAGAATTACCACCACACTTGCAAGGGGTGCATGATGTTTTTCATGTTTCTCAACTACGCAAGAGCGTAAACCCACCACTGGAGCGAGTCTCGGAACATGAGCTAACCCTACAAAATGATCTAACCTACGAAGAGCATCCTAGCCAAATCCTCGACACCGAAGAAAAGAAACTAAGGAATAGAACAATTAGATATTGCAAGGTGCAATGGGGAAACCATCCAGTGCGAGAAGCGACATGGGAAAAAGAGGGTGATCTAAAGGAAAAGTATCCCCATCTTTTCGAGGTGCGACCCTAAATTTCGAGGACGAAATTTTTTTTTAAGGGGGGAGGGATGTGAAAACCCCAAAACTTAAAAAGAAAAGAAAACACCATTTTACGAGATTAGTATTGATCACATATCGCTAAACATGATTTCACGCTAATCTCATATTAAATAAAATTCAATCACCAAAGTCCCAGCAATATTTGCTTACAAAGTTGTTATACATCAGTTTCACTTTTCATCCCCTAATAGAAATTCGAAATTTACAAATTAGTCCCTGCCCACAATTGCTTAATGGCAAGGTAATAGCCAACTCACAACCATCTCACTTTCATCCACTTGTAAAAATTACAGCTAGAAGAGATACAAGTGTACACACGCATGTACATCAAAGCTGTGCATGCAGCCCACCTGGCACAAATTGTGCTAAACCGACCTAGCCTCTCCCTACTATAAATAGTCAGTCCTTTTCACTGCTCCACATTTTCGACCGCACACTCCTCTCTCTCAGACTACCCCTTTTCCCCACCACATCTAGTATCCTCGCATAGTCATTGTTGGGCATCTCTGATTGATCCTTCGTGGTGTTTCATCAGGTAGTAGCACGGCCACCTGCTCGTGTTGTTACCTTGCACTTGTAACATCTTCCTCTTCATGCTCTCTTGCCTGAAATGTACAAAAAGGGAATAGATTGATTTCAGATGATGTTGTCCAGTGTCCCTTCTTCTTACTGCACTAAAATCTGTAATAGCTAGATTGAATTAGAGAGCTCACGACACTTTGATAACTAATGCATGTTAATTAACTTCCTCTGCCTTGCATGTTCTTGACCTGAAGATTAATCTGGAATTTGCCACTGCTTAATACTGTTGTACTAGTCTTGGTTTGTGCCTTGAAAAAAACAAATTAGGACCTAGATTCAGCCTCACGGCAGTGTACTACATTCTACTATCTATAACTAGAGCTTTGATTTGTGCTAGCATGTAAACATGAAGCAACTAGTAGTGTACTAGTCCGATGCTTAAAAAGAAACGAAGGGGATTAGCACTTATCGTAGTTATAGAGCAGGAGTAGAAGTAGGGATCATCGCCGGCCATACCCTGCAGTCTGGCCGGCACTACGCTCGTGGTGCCGTCGGCCTGGACGCGACAGGCTCGGCCGCAATAGCATCGGCGCCGTCCATGGTCGCTGGACCGTGCGTGAAGCCGCGAGTAGCGTCGGCCATGGCCGCGCACCATGCTTTGGAAAGCAGCGATTGAGGGGATGGAGTAGTTGAGGTCATCAGGATGTTGTAGGTATTCACCACGGCGTTGGAGTTGGTCGGAATAGATAGATCGAACCGGATGTGCATCTGTGTGTTGTGAGGGAGACTAGCAGCAGGGAAGAGAAATGGGGACTGAGGAAGACGACTCGTTCGAGTAGTAGCTAGGTGTTTATTTCCTCTCCACTTTGAGTACCCAAGCCATTTGTTTATTTCCTCTCCACTGTTTGGTATAATAGACATAGGCAGGCATGCGTTTATATCAGCTTTGATCCGATACACATGACATGCGCACATGATTTGTTTTCGAAACACTAGCACGACCACATGTAGCATCACTTGCTCAGCTGAAATTGTTTGCACGGTATGATTTCGTGGATTAATTGTTGGATTTGAATTACTAAAGCTTAAAGCTTGTCTCTGAAATAAATATTAGGAGTTGACCATGGATATTTAGGAAACGTTGACGGTATATCCGAGTCGGTCGGAGCGCGGTCAGGCAAGTTGTCGGGCTCCTTGCTAAAATGTTTTATGGATTATGGTTTATCCCAAAATTTCGCATGAGAACCAAATACAAAGCTTTTGGTTTTCTAAATGAAATGTGAGAAGTGGATCGGAAAGATCCGCCGATTTGGCGAATGGACCAGATCCGGTGGTGTGTATGAGGTATGTCACCAAAACCCGGGCAGGGTTGTGTTTTAAATATTTGGTGGGTAGAGGAGCCGGAATTGGTGGAAGCATCCCGGTCAGGGTTGCCTTGGAAGTCAGGCTCCTCTACACAGGGATTATCTAATAAAAATATAACCAACTGGCGCTTACTTCAAAAGCGGCGCAACCCGTACTGACCATAGACCTGGAATGGGACGGGCTTAACCGATTAACCATGCCAAGTAGCTACCTCTGCACGGGTGAGAAGGTGACTGTAGCCGGGTAGGTACGGTCACCCTAGGGCGAGACTGCCGGTTAGGGGTCTCGACCCGCGGGCCTTTGGCGATTAAGGCAAGGCGGAAAAGCAGAGGTAGTGTACGGGCTGGCTAAAGGTTTTGGTCCCTTGGTCTAGTTGTGCGCCGTGGTAGCGCATGAACGAAATCGACCAAGTGACACTATGGGCAAAGCAGTACACCTCTGATCAGAGTAAAATGTGATATCACTCCCAGCTTCCGGGTTTGGAAGTGCGTCGTGTGGGTTTTCCTCTAACACAGGATGTAAGATCCCACGTTGTCTGCCGCCAGCAGATTTCATAAATAAAAATATGGTTTTGCAACAAACGGGAAATCGGGGAAGTTTTTCTCCTAAAAGTGTTGTCGGTCGGACGGCTAATGAGCCGTTGAGTTTTTACTTTCCTTTTAAATCACCCGCCACCCCTCCACCCCCGGCGACTTGCGGAGTACGTATTTTATACATGCTCAGCCTTGCTTTCTCCGTTGTTTTCCAGAGGCCGTGATACATGACAACTCTGAGGAGATAGAGACCGGTGCTTATGACGAATCTGGCACTTGTGGTGACTTTGACTCTGACTTTGCTGAAGTGGAGTATGATTATGGGGAAGTCGATATCCAAGGCTATGAGGAGTAGATTTATGGCTTGTAGTTCAAGCGGGTGGGATTGTATTGCCTTAGATTGTGTGACGATGTAATAAAGGACACCGCTTTCAAACGGTGAAAGTTTCCACTATGTACATGCTACTATTCTCCTTGGCTGGTCCTGGCGCAACTCTGAAGTGACGGTTTCTGTTACGCTTGATTTAATCGAACGTAACGGGGCGTCACACCATGCCTTCAGCAAAGCAAACTGGGAGCATACCAGCCAGAGAAAATTGCTAGAACACGCAACATGAGCATCTCTACCAGAACTAACCGCGCAAGCTAATGCTCCCAATTGTGCTACACGCATAACCATGAGGTCCAGGTCGAACCTACGATCCCCAGCACCAACTACACTAGAATGCCAGCTAGAGAAACTTTACTAAAACACACAGCATGAGCATCTCTACCGGAACTAGCCGCGCGATCTAACGCCACCAACTCATAAACATGAGGTCCAAGTCCCCGAGCCCACAATCCCCAGCACGAACTACGCCATGATCAATCAATTGTTGTGAAACCCTAGCCTAGCTAAATCTCGCCAATTCCCCAAACCTAGCGAACCCCGGACTAGACTGAACTCCAGGATCGGAGCACCAACAAATCAAGCTACTACGCGAGCATCTAACCGACAGCCCTACAGGCTGAAGAAGCACCCACACGCACCTCTCCCCCACGGGACGCGGGGTCCACGAGCTTGATGGGATTCGTAGCATAGAAAACAAAAAAAATTCTACCGCAAGAACGAAAACACAAGCCAAGATCTAATCTAGTAGACGGTAGCAACGAGGAGATGAAGAGAACGAAAAAATTTCCTTTTTTTTCTTTCTTTTGCCTCTTTTCTTTAATAGTCTGTCTATATGAGCTACTTAGTTAGCCCATTAACAAAACTACTCATAGACTACTTTTAGCCTCATATTTATTTCTACTAAATAAATATATATTAAGAATTAGTAATTCAATTAATTAATAAATTATTAATACTCTTCCCGAAACAATTCCGTAACTCTCCAAAACTATTTCTTTAATCCCGAAACTACCCCTAGCAACATCGTAACCTTAAGTGTGTCACCCTACGGTTCGAGAATGTGCAGACATGACCGAGACGCCTCTCCGATCAATAATCATCAGCGGGATCTGGAGATCCGTAGTGACTCCTACATATTCAACGATGAAATATGTGATCGAATGAACCATTTACATACGATACCGATTCCCTTTGTCACGTGATATTTTACTTGTCCGAGGTTTGATCATCGGTATCTCTATACCTTGTTCAACCTCGTCTCTGACAAGTACTCTTTACTCGTACTATGGCATGTCATCTCTTATGAACCATTCATATGCTTGCAAGCTAATTAGACGACATTCCACTGAGAGGGCCCAGAGTATATCTATCCGTCATCGGGATGGACAAATCCCACTGTTGATCCATATGCCCCAACTCATACTTTCCGGATACCTAATCCCACCTTTATAACCACCCATTTACGTAGTGGCGTTTGATGTAATTAAAGTACCCTGATGACCCACAAGTATAGGGGGTGTATCGTAGTATCTTCGATAAGTAAGAATGTTGATCCCAACGAGGAGCAGAAGGTGTTGACAGGCAGTTTTGATGAAGGATTCACTGTAAATGCTCACAGACAAGTATTCAGAGGGTTTTGATGTAACAGATGAATTAAGTACGAGTAAGTAAAATGCGAGAGAAATAATTGCAGCGAGTGGCCCAATCCTTTTTAGCACAAAGGACAAGCCGGTTTGTTTACTTATAATGACCAAACGTTCTCGAGAACACACGGGATTTTAGTCTAGTGCTTTCGCTATATACAGTTGATTAATCTTCATTGTTTTGATAAGTGTTGTGTGGGTGAACCTGTGCTAATGTACCGCCCTTCCTAGGACTAATACATACTTGTGATTATACCCCTTGCAAGCATCCGCAACTATAAGAAAGTAATTAAGATAAATCTAACCACGGCCTTAAACTCCGAGATCCTGCGATCCCTCCTCGCATCGATATACCAACGGGGGTTTAGGTTTCTGTCACTCCGGCAACCCCGCAATTGGCAAACGAGTACAAGATGCATTCCCCTAGGCCCATAAATGGTGAAGTGTCGTGTAGTCGACGTTCACACGACACCACTAGAAGAATGACACCACAACTTAAATATCATAACATTGAATATTACTCAACCATAGTTCACTACTAACATTTAGACTTCACCCATGTCCTCAAGAACTAAACGAACTACTCACGAGACATCATATGGAACATGATCAGAGGTGATACGATGATGAATAACAATCTGAACATAGACCTTGGTTCAATGGTTTCACTCAATAGCATAAACAACAAGTAGAAATCGATACGGGAGAGTTTCCCCTATCAAACAATCAAGATCAAACCCAAATTGCTACAGCGGTGACGATGTCCAGCGGTGGAGATGGCGGTGATGATGGTGGAGATGATGATGATGGTGATGGAGATGATGTCCAGCTCGATGGCGGTGACGATGGCGTCGATTTCCCCTCCGGGAGGGAGTTTCCCGGCGGATTCCTGCCCGCCGGAGAGCTCTTTTCTCTCCGGTGTTCTCCGCCCCGCGAGAGGCGGCCGTAACCCTTCGTGAGGATTCCTCTGTGGCTTAGGTCTTCGGGACGAAGGGTTTCGCGAAGAAAAGGAGGCGAAAGGGGTCGTGGGCCCCCGGACCACATGGCGGCGCGGCCAGGGCATGGGCCGCGCCGCCCTAGGGTGTGGGCCCACCCTGGGTCCTCCTGGCCCCTCCTTCTGGCTTCCTTCGTCATCTGGAAAATAGGATTTTTGGTAAAACTCCCTTCCACAGTTGATCTTCCGAAATATTGCATTCTGACGGTGCTTTTTCCAGCAGAATCCTGGCTCCGGTGCTTGATCCCCAAATAATCATGAAACATGCAAAATAGATGAAATAACATAAGTATTGTGTCCCAATATGAAATATATCAATGAATAACAACAAATTATGATATAAAATAGTGATGCAAATTGGACGTATCAACTCCCCCAAGCTTAGACTTCGCTTGTCCCCAAGCGAAGCCGAACTCCGTAAACAGGTCCACATGTTTATGGAGTGAAGAGTCGATAAATAGAATACGGACAAGAAGCATCATATTCATTCACACAAGACATTATAGTAAACAACTTCCTCATATAATTCAACTTGAAACAAGTATAAGGTAATCACAAATAAAGGTGCATAGGAAATCGTAATTGGTGATGGCAAACTTTGTTCTTGGTCAGAGAACATTTAACAGATTATATTCATCTATTGAGCAGCGCTCTCATATTAAGGCTTATGGTAAATTTGCATACCCAATCATATTAATCATTGATGACTTTCAAAGCTATATTCATTCAGGTAAAACTTGTACTAAACAAGAAAGAGTAAAGACATGATGAAACAAATCACAATATAATAGTTTAATCACAACAACTCAAATGCTTGCTTGAGATGGAGGGAAATAGGTTTACTGACTCAACATAAAGTAAAAGACAGGCCCTTCGCAGAGGAAGCAGGGATTAAATCATGTGCTAGAGCTTTTCGGTTTTGAAATCATATAAAGAGAATAAAAGTAAAGTTTTGAGAGGTGTTTGTTGTTGTCAACGACTGGTAGCGGGTACTCTAACCCCCTTGCCAAACAAACCTCCAAAGAGCGGCTCCCATGAAGGACGTTATCTCTACCAGCGAGGTAGATCATCCCTCTTCTCTTTTGTTTACACATGTACTTTAGTTTATTTTAAGGATGACACTCCCCCCAAACTTTGCTTACACAAGCCATGGCTAACCGAATCCTCGGGTGCCTTCCAACAATCTCATACCATGGAGGAGTGTCTATTGCAAAATTAAGTTGCTTACTGATGAATCAGGGCAAAACATGTGAAGAGAATTATTAATGAAAGTTGATTAATTGGGGCTGGGAACCCCGTTGCCAGCTCTTATGCAAAATTATAGGATAAGTGGATGAAGCCACTAGTCCATTAGTGGAGGCTGCCTAACAAGACTCGAAAGATAAAACACCACATACTTCCTCATGAGCTATAAAACATTGACACAAATAAGAAGTAATAAGTTTTGAATTGTTTAAAGGTAGCACATGAAGTATTTACTTGGAATGGCAGAAATTACCATGCATTAGGTAGGTATGGTGGACACAAATGGCATAGGTTTGGGTTCAAGTTTGGATGCACGAGAAGTATTCCCTCTCAGTACAGGTCTTTGGCTAGCAAGGTTAATTAGCAAGCATAGGAGTTGAGGGAAACAAACAAATATACATGTGATAGAAACAATCATGCATCTTACTTGTAAGCACAAACAGTTTAACTCTAGAATACTAAGCAAAGAACTGATAAGAAAGATAATAACATCTTCTACATGTATTTCCTCTATTCTTCTTAAACTCAAAGTGTTGTTGCTATTGACCATTGCTAAGTTTGCCAAAACCAAATAGATTTACTTAATGCTCCCAAAGTGGTACCAATACTAAAATCAAGATCAATCATATAGTAGAAATTGCAAACTAAAATAAGGTGTGCAATATGTAAATGATAAGACTTCTCATTAATATTCCATAACGATAACTCACACCAAGGGATACATAGACAAACTAAAGGAGAGATACTTCCATACTGCAACCCATCTCATACGATAACTTCCCTACTCATGATATGACACTACTTGATAGTAAAAAGTAAAAGGTAAATGATAATGTGATACCGCGGCACTCCCCCAAGCTTGGAACAAACCAAGGGGATGCCAATACCGATGATGGATTACTCCTTTGGTGATGGTGGTTATGAATTCCTGACAAGCTTCTCAATGAGCTCCTGAATCTCATCAATCCTGTATATGAGGTTGCGAATCATCTCCGAATTGTGCTCGACGCGGTTAAGAAGTCTGTCCGACGACGAGTCCCAACTCTTGGAGTTATTTCCCCAACCTTCAGCTTCGGGCTCCGTCTTTCCTGCATTGTTAGAACGATCTATATCCCAATTGCTAGGGAGTGCTGCCTTGGGAGTTCTTTCAATTTGATTATTGTAGATCAGATTGTGGAAAGGATGGTGAATGCCTGAAGAAGATGTCCTTGGAGCTAGGTAATGGCGGGGAAGTCCTCCTCCAGTCCTAATCTGTGCGCTCTTCTTGGCGTTGAGCGAGTTGGTCACCACTTCGACGCTTGCAATGGTGGTGCGTGGATGCTCTAGCGGAACTTCTTCGACTTCCTCTTCATCCTCCTTTGCTTCTTCCTTGACGCTCTTGTCCTCTTCTTTCCACTTACGATCCTGATCATCTTTATCCGGAAACTCCTTGCCCTTGTTCTTGGAGACCATGGTGCCTCTAAACTGAAAACAGATCCTGGCAGAAACAGCTCGAAACAAAACACGTCGAGAAAACGATATACGGACCTCCAGGGGTCCGGGGGATTTTATAATAACAATTTTCAGAGCAAACGGAAAGTACCAGATCGAACTAGAGTCGGAAAGGGGCGACGAGGCGGCCAGACCATAGGTCGGTGCGGGCCCAGGCCAGGCCGCGCCGGCCTATGGTGGCACGCCCTCGTGCGTCCTTTCCACTCCGTTTCGAACTCGTAATTTTTCATATTTTCCAAAAACAACAAAAATAATGCTTGGAAAGTAAATCGCGAACTTTTCATTACCAGTACTGTTACCTATTCAAAGTCGAGTTACGCGGCATCGTCAATTTGTCCTTTGATGAAAGCCTCCGGTGTTTCCACTCGAATAATATCAACATCAACATTATAAGAATCACCTGAAATATAATGCTTGAGTCTTTGTCCATTCACCACTTGCGTAGCATTGCCTTGGAGAGAGCTAATTTTAATTGCTCCTGAACGATACACCTCCTCAACAACATATGGTCCTTCCCATTTCGAGAGTAATTTCCCTGCAAAGAATCTGAGACGAGACCGATACAATAGGACTTTATCCCCAATATTAAACTCTCTTTTGATGATCCTTCTATCATGCCATTTTTTAACTTTCTCTTTAAAGAGTTTAGCATTTTCATAAGCTTCACTTCTCCATTCATCTAGAGAACTTAATGTAGGATAACGTTGCATAGAAAACAAAAAATTTCCTACCGCGAACACGCAATCCAAGCCAAGATGCAATCTAGAAGACGGTAGCAACGAGGGGGTATCGAGTCTCACCCTTGAATAGATTCCAAAGCCTACAAGATGAGGCTCTTGTTGCTGCGGTAGACGTTCACTTGCCGCTTGCAAAGCGCGTAGAAGATCTTGATCACGATCGGTTCCGGCGCCACGAACGGGCAGCACCTCCGTACTCGGTCACACGTTCGGTTGTTGATGAAGACGACGTCCACCTCCCCGTTCCGGCGGGCAGCGGAAGTAGTAGCTCCTCTTGAATCCGACAGCACGACGGCGTGGTGTCGGTGGTGGTGGAGAAGTCCGGCGGAGCTTCGCTAAGCGTGCGGGAAGTGGAGGAGCGGGGCGGCTAGGGTTTGGGGAGAGGGGGGGCGCTGGCCACTATGGGGTGCGGCCACCTTGGTGGTGTTTGAGGTGGCCGGCCCCCTCCCCCTTGGCCCTCATTATATAGGTGGAACCCCAAGAGTTGGTCTCCAAGTCTTCGAATAAGACCCGAACCAAAAACCTTCCATAGGGAGGGGAAACCTAGCCAAGCTAGGACTCCCACCAAGGTGGGAGTTCCACCTCCCATATGGGGGGTGGCCGGCCCCCTAAGGGGGAGTCCACTTGGGACTCCTCCCCCACTAGGGTTGGCCGGCCATGGAGGTGGAGTCCCATGTGGACTCCACCTTCCTTGGTGGTTTCTTCCGGACTTTTCTAGAACCTTCTAGAATCTTCCATAGAACCTTCCGTGACATTTTATTCACATAAAATGACATCCTATATATGAATCTTATTCTCCGGACCATTCCGGAATTCCTCGTGATGTCCGGGATCACATCCGGGACTCCGAACAAATATTCCAACTCCATTCCATATTCAAGTACTACCATTTCAACATCCAACTTTAAGTGTGTCACCCTACGGTTCGTGAACTATGCGGACATGGTTGAGTACTCACTCCGACCAATAACCAATAGCGGGATCCGGAGATCCATAATGGCTCCCACATATTCAACGATGACTTTAGTGATCGAATGAACCATTCACATACGATACCAATTCCTTTTGTCACGCGATATTTTACTTGTCCGAGGTTTGATCTTCGGTATCACTCCATACCTTGTTCAACCTCGTTTCTTGACAAGTACTCTTTACTCGTACCGTGGTATGTGGTCTCTTATGAACTCATTCATATGCTTGCAAGACATTAGACGACATTCCACCGAGAGGGCCCGGAGTATATCTATCCGTCATCGGGATGGACAAATCCCACTTGTTGATCCATATGCCTCAACTCACACTTTCCGGATACTTAATCCCACCTTTATAGCCACCCATTTACGCGGTGGTGTTTGGTGTAATCAAAGTACCTTTCCGGTATAAGTGATTTACATGATCTCATGGTCATAAGGACTAGGTAACTATGTATTGAAAGCTTATAGCAAATAACTTAATGACGAGATCTTATGCTACGCTTAATTTGGGTGTGTCCATTATATCATTCATACAATGACATAACCTTGTTATTAATAACATCCAATGTTCATGATTATGAAACTAATCATCCATTAATCAACAAGCTAGTTTAAGAGGCATACTAGGGACTTCTTAGTTTGTCCACATATCACACATGTACTAATGTTTCGGTTAATACAATTATAGCATGATATATAAACATTTATCATAAACATAAAGATATAAATAATAACCACTTTATTATTGCCTCTAGGGCATATCTCCTTCAGTCTCCCACTTGCACTAGAGTCAATAATCTAGTTTACATTTATAAAGATATAACACCTTGGCCTTCTGGTGCTTTATCATGTATTTCTCACGGGAGAGGTTTTAGTCAACGGATCTGACACGCTCAGAAACGTATGTATTTTGTAATTCATTTGCGTCTCAACGCATCACTCATTTCCAAATGAGTCGGTATTAAATATGTTTGGTCTTCTGGTGGAACCTTAATTCCGCGGTCCGAAATATGTCACTAATATTGTCACACACAATATAGCTTCAAAGTTCGACTCTGTCGGAACTACACCAAGTTCTCAAAGAACCTCTTGACTTAACATCCTTTGTCATTGTCAAAAGAATGACATACTCTGCCTTCTTTTGTAGAATCCGTCACAATATTTAGAACTCTTCTAAATCTAGCATAGACAACTTCTAGTTCATTGTGCTACCTTTTAAACAACACTTAGTCTAATTTGAGATTGAAATTATATTTTATATGTGACAAAACCAATATCGGTGTAACACCTTACAGCGATTTGTTTGTCATTTCTTCATACAAAAATATTTATATATATCCTTAGTTCTTCTAAAGTACTCAAGGATATTCTTACTGTCGTCCAATGATCATCATATGAATCATTCTGGTATATGCTCATAACACTTTATAGCACATGATATCCGATTGTGTACATATTATTCGTGATCTATAATCACTCATGTGTTTTTACTCATTGAGTGTCGAGATACACTCAAGTCTTGTTAAACCTTCACATGACAAGAATATTTTCTTAATATTTCTATATTGAACTACTTCAATATCCATCATATGTACTTTGACTTAAACTTATTTATGTGTTTCAATCTATCTTCATAGATCTTGACACTAAATATGTTTCAGTCCATATTCTTTCATTGAAATTAATTTCTCAATGAAACCTTTTAATCAAGTATATAATTACATCATTTATAACCAACTATATGTCACCTACATAAAGTATTATAAATATGTCTCAACGCTCCCACTTAATTTCTTGCAAATGCAAGCCTCTTCATTGTCTCTTGATGAAATCAAAAACTCTTTGACTATTTCATCTGGTGAAGATTCCAACTCCGCGATACTCACTTCATCCAATTGAAGTTTGTATACCTATCTAGTATTCTACGGACAGGCAAAACTCTTGGTTGTATCTTGTATACACCTTTAATACATACTTCTGATAAGTAATGTATTTTGCCATCCTACTAGCATATTTCATAAAAGAAATATGTAGTGATTACTAGAATAATCCACATAGACTATAAGCATTGCTACGGGAGATCTAATCTTTATCGTAGTCAACTCTTTGAACTTTGTCGTAAACAATTTTTCGACAAGTCGAGCTTCTTCAAGGATATTTCATCCAAGTCTATAGATCCATTTACTTTCAAAAAGTGTCGTCGTGGTGAACAGACAGATGCCATAGGATGGCTTAGATTGGGGCCGAATGGACGCAAGAGGATTCGG